>NW_013666375.1:84804-91149 GCF_000517525.1 Limulus polyphemus | reverse complement strand
GTAATCTGAGGGTCGCGAATTCGAACTCCCCCGTCCCCAACCAAACATGCTCGCCCTTTCAACCGTGGGGGCGTTATAATGTGACGGTCAATCCACTATTCGTTGGTAAAAGAGTACCCCAAGAGTTGGCGGTGGGTGGTGATGACTAGTTGCCTTCCGTCTAGTCTTACACTGCTAAATTAGGGACGGCTAACGCAGATAGCCCTCGTGTAGCTTTGCGCGAAATTCCAAAAAACAAAACAAAACAAACCACGTACCCGAGACAATAGTACCAAATATAACCAAAAACGATCTCCAGTTGAAGGAGCAACAAAAGGCACAAGTTGCTTCCACAACATGCTCAATCAAGCAGCTGAAGAATGAAATTGATATTCATGCTCATCGGGATTGGATATGGCAGATGTAGTGTAGTTGATATTTTATTACAATTCTTCTTTGCTTTCACTCATAAGTCCTTAACTCTATATGAAGAAATGTTAGTCAAGTTGCCAAACTTTGGATTTTTGTATAGACTGTTGAAATGGGCCCTCGTAAATTATATAGATTATGGAAAGCCAGCCTTACAATGGAAACTACTCTGTAAGGCTATTGTCAAGATATACAGTTGTCATAGAAAATAAATGGTCGAGGTGACATGGACTGTACGACGTGTTTAGACACTAAAATCATTTTGATCTAACTTGCTCAACATTTGTATGAGTTCTCATTATCCAAATTACGTTGATGTAATATTGCTTTACAAAAATTCGTAGAAATTCCTCCAAAGTAGCTTCCATTTTAAAACATACCTTTAGTTCGATTGTGGGAAATTTTATATGATACAATATAAAGTTGTACTTACAGGAATTGGAAAACAAACGAAAATAGATCAACTTAGCGCTTCAAGACCATCCAGAAATAATCGTGCAAAAAGTCATACCACAGCTATGGTAAACAAAGTGTAGCGTCTTGTAATAGATAAGAATTCACGAATACAAGGGTCATTGGCAAAAGCTGTCCATATGTCCCGTGCAACAATCTATATATATATACATAAAAGCCACATTCTGTTCGTAATGCTCCCTTTGTTGGTAACGCTCTACTCTCTATTTGTGATACTAATTTTGTTGGTAATGTTCATATTGGCTAAGTGGTTAGTCTCAAGCGGAAGCCTTGTGCTCAAATCCTACTCAAATAGGGATTTTTTTATAACTTTTAATTATTATCTCATCATGCTTAGAGCAATTTCTTACATTATTAGAAAAAAACACGAATAATATGATAGTTTACATTTGGGATTTGAATTGTTTGTGAACATTCAATTATAAAGACTGGGTGTCACACTGGTTATAGTGGTCAACTATCATATGAAGGTCTCACGCTCAAACCCCAGTTAATTATTATATTTATGTTTTTATATATTTATTATAATACTTACATCAAGCTCTTTGAATATTCAGAAAAATAAGAATACCATTATAGATTACATTAGGGATCATAACACATTACATATAAAAACCAGTGTCAGTCTATGTCAAACACAATTTAAGTATCTTTTAAAGACAGCAGATAGTGTCACAATGCATTATTATTGATGTTTTTCACCTTAGGTAAGATATTTTTTCTAATCAAGGACCATTTACAGATGATGATAAAATATACACAAAAAATGTTATTTTCGTGAAATGCTAGAAAAAAGATAAATATTCTTCATACATATTTTGCTACTATAGTGTAAATAAGTTTTAGAAAATATGTTGATAAAACATTTATTCATATTTAATTGTACGAAGAAACATTAATCAGCATTCATCTAGTACGTAACATAATCAGGAAAGATCTTCGTCTGGAAACAAGGCCAACAAAGTATGGTTTCACCGAGATAAGGCTTCCAAGCATACCTCCTGTTTAACCATCACATACCTCAAGAGCTGGAAAATGAAATAGGTATTCTTGCTATTTCATACAAAGACATACTAGTCAAGCCACCAAATACAGCACCTATGAATTTCTGTGCGATCAGACTGTTGAAGTGATTGCGGGAAAACCTTTGTCCTCGTACATTAGATGGATAATGGAATATTTCTAGAGAGGAGTGGTGTGTTTTTGACACAATGGTCTTGCAATAGAGTTTTTTTTGCAATAGAAGTACGTTGTAGGGCTGTTGTTAAGATGCACAGTCGTCAGATTGAGCATAACTGGACATAGCAATATAGACTGCAGTGATGCTCCAAAATCACTTGAATATAATATACGCAACCCTCTGTAATACCGTTAACTTCATTTAGCAAACGTATCAGCTGTACATTCTTAAGCAACCTTTTTTGATACACACGGTGATTATCCAATGCAAATGAAGAAAAACTGTAACTTAGTAATAATTTTTTCCTATACTATTGAATGATTGGATTTTCAGTGTTTAACATAATACCATGCAACTATATTAATACGCTTCTAAACATAGACATACCTCCTGTATTGAACAACTTTAAATGCCACAGACGATGCCCAGCACTGGATTATTGAAGACCATATCTATGTCAGAAAAATAAAATTGAAACTGTGTATTTTTAAAGTATCTTATGGGTAAATATTGGATAAACGTGATAACCTTTAAAGTTAGTAGTTATTCAAACAAATATTTAATATATCTATATACATGAAAATGGATTTATAAACACGACAGCATAAACATTATAGAACCTGACTTTGTAAAAACCATATTTCATTAAAACTTTATTCATTATAACATCTATATATAAAACTCAAAATCTCTCTGTTTGTTTGCTCGTTTATCCGCCGCGTTCACTGCGTAAGTGAAAGTGCGCAAAACGACAATTTTTCGTTGATATACGCGTCTATCGTCTGCTAGCCAAACCGGTAGTTTTAGCGTTAACATACACATTACACGAATAAATTCAACGCAGACTTGGCATTTTTTGGTAAGTTTGAGGTAACATATAATTTAGAATATAGCAATATAAGCCTATTTAATTATAAATAATTACTTATACATCTACTAATACCTCATATATTTAACCTCACACACAACAGAATACGGTATCAAATTCAAAAAATATATTAAATTTACATTAAAGCAAATTCAACATAATATTAAATATATATTTACGTTTGAAATTTTAATATTTGAGGAGGGGGAATAAAGCTAGGTTTATCCCGTTCGCCAGAACGGATGCTTATACGTGTGTAAGATAATCTAAATATTCTCCATAAGGGCCTATTTATCCTTGCCAATGAAAAACACACACACACACACACACACAAAACATCGTTCACAAGGAAGCCCTGATTTAAAACAGGTTCGTAGTTTATTTTCAAAAATCATACCTAAGGTCGTCTTTTTTTTTTCATAATTTCACAAAATATTTTTTTATCTATCGAAATATGGAACGGGGAAAATATTTTACTTTCTTTATCTAAAAGCTGATATTTCTGTTAGGCCGATCTGTGATTCACGATAATACCAGAAATTTTACAATTCAGTACAAATCATTGGATTTAATGACTGACACAAATAAACAAGAAAGCATTTCTACAGAGTATTAAATATTGAACTAACACAGAATCAGGTTGACGAATGTTTATTATGTTACTTATATTGAAGCAAGTAAACTGATTTAATCTGGTAACGTTTCAGTTTCATCTTTTAACATAGATTTTGTTGGATTTCAGATATTTATAACTGATATAAAATCTTCTCTGAATGTTTATAGTGCTCTTGAGTATTGAGCGCTGCTAATTGCCAAGATCTGGTTGTGAATATTATAAATTCTCAACTTGAATCTCCATAAAGTCTGCATTGATAAGCACGATAATATATGTAGAAAATAAAATTAATTTAGATTTACGTTTGACTAGGTTTGTTTGTAATTAATCACAAAGCTACACAATGGGCTATCTGTGCTCTGCCCACCACGGGTATTGAAACCCGGATTCTATCGTTGTAAGTCCGCAGACATACCGCTGTGCCACTGGGGGGCATAGATTTACGTAACTTAGTAGTTTACTAAGTTATGTAATAGAATAACTATACTAGTGCTCAAGCACAATTGTAAAAAGGCAGAAATTGTTTAAAGTAGAAATCAAGATTAGTTTTTAGAATTGAACATCGATAAAAATCACAACATTTGAGTATAAACAATATTGTTACGTTGTAAATTGATTGAAACTTACTGGTGATAATAAGATAAAAAAGTGAGAGTTGTGATGCGAAATAATGAACTTGTTTGCTTGTTTGTTTGTTTGTAATTTCGCGCAAAGTTACACGAGGGCTATCTGCGATAGCCGTCCCTAATTTAGCAGTGTAAGATTAGAGGGAAGACAGCTAGTCATCACCACCCACCGCCAACTCTTGGGCTACTCTTTTACCAACGAATAGTAGGATTGACCGTCACTTATAACGCCCCCACGGCTGAAAGGGCGAGCATGTTTTGGTGGGACGGGGATTCGAACCCGCAACCCTCATATTGCGAGTCGAGTGCCCTAACCACCAGGCTATGCCGGGCCTAAATAATGAACTATTTTACTGACTTCAATGTGCAAGCTTCATAAATTGTTTTATACAGTAAATGTACATATTTGTGTAAGCCTCATGTGTCGTTTTAAAATTGAGTTTTAAACATTTTTGTGAATTAATACACATAACTTTCGAGCCAGGGACGGACATCACACCCTCTGAAACCCATAAGTTTGATCGAAATACTTGAATTTTCTCTCATTCTCGTCATATAAATTCCAATAGAATGTGTTTCTTCTAAAATAAATGATGTAACCTTACTTCTGTCAGTCCTTTAACTCCAAGAATCGTCTCCATCTGTCCAGCTGCAGAAATTTCGGAGCCATCTTCGCCTGTCAAAAGGTTCAACCACGGAAAATTAGATGCTTCTTAAACGTATTCAATATATTACCTGTTTTCAAAATCTATTTGATAACATGTAACTATGAGAGAAAAGAACACGATATGCTATGGCTGAAAATTTCACTTTAAAATATGTTCGTTTCTCGCCACTAGTTGTTTTATGAATAGTTATTTACTATTTTACAAGGAAACATTGTATTGTTTTATAAAAATAATATTGTATTGTCTTATGAATATTTATTTATTAGTTTAAAAGGAAACATTGTATTGTTTTATGAATATTTATTTATTAGTTTAAAAGGAAACATTATGTTTTTATGAATATTTATTTATTAGTTTAAAAGAAAACATTGTGTTGTTTTATGAATATTTATTTACTAGTTTTTGAACAATTCTAAACTTCATTGTTGATTTTTTTAACTAAACTGATAAACGTCATTGTTGACACAGTTTAACTTTTAAATACTTGTTTGTTAGTTGTTAAGCACAAAGCTACACAATAGGCTATCTGTTCTCTGCTTATCACTAACGTCTGAAAACCGGTCTAACTCAATGACTAATGATCAGTCGTATGATAAATTGAGCCTCATGTTTCTTTCCCTCTGGAAATTCACATATTTTGATGATAAAAGAGAACATTTCTTATAAATTTACATACATATATCAACCGAGTTTGCTGTTTATACAAAACATGGTATAATATGTTTTTAATTATGCACAAAGCTACACAAGGGCTATCTGTGCTCTGCCCACCACGGGTATCGAAACCCGGTTTCTAGCGTTGTAAGTCCGCAGACATACCGCTGTGCCACTGGGGAGCAGGTATAATATGATTATACTTATAAACTTCCAATATCTTCTGACCATGTTATATCAGTATTTTCAATGTATGGGTACTCCCGGTAGCTCAGTGACAAATCTGAGGGCTTATCACACTAAAAATCGTGTTTCGATACCCGCGGAGGCCATAGCACAGATAGCCCATTGTGTAGGTTTCTACTTATCAACAAGCAAACTAAGTAACCAATGTATAAAAATTAAATAATATTGTACTTAGTTTATTTAATTTTAAATGACATTAACTACGATTTTTATATAAAAACCACAAAACAACACCTTTTCCTTTAAAGTTTGTTGAAATAATTGTGTAAAGTTATACATGAGTTGTTTTAACATACGTATTTTAATATATATCAGAATATTTAAAATTGCATTAGGATGTCAGCATGCAACCGTATGAGTAATATCCTATATAACTGCTGGTAGAAAAGAATAATCTTTGTTTACAAGCTTACGATTTATAGAGTTTCAAAATTAACATTATTATTAACATTTTGATATACGGCTATGCTGCTAAGATTGTTTGTTTGTTTGTTATGAATTTCGTGCAAAGCTACACGAGGGCTACCAGTGCTAGCCGTCTCTAATTTAGCAGTGTAAGACTAGAGGGAAGGCAGCTAGTCATCACCACCCACCGCCAACTCTTG
>NW_013666375.1:62533-83904 GCF_000517525.1 Limulus polyphemus | reverse complement strand
CACTGAAGTTTCTACACTTACAGAAATTTGAGGAACGAAATACTAGGCATAGCTCATTAACATGTTAACTGCACACTGAAGTTTCTACACTTACAGAAATATGAGGAACGAACTGCCAGGCATAGCTCATTAACATGTTAACTGCACACTGAAGTTTCTACACTTACAGACATCTGAGGAACGAACTGCTAGGCATAGCTCATTAACATGTTAACTGCACACTGAAGTTTCTACACTTACAGACATCTGAGGAACGAACTGCTAAGCATAATTCATCAACATGTCTCCGAAAAATCCTCTTCAAGACTTTAGTAATTTCATCTTTTAGATCCACTGCGATATCGGTGTTGTGGAATTCGGTTACGGCACTTTCATAACGATAGAAACAGATATTGGTAAATGAGTGCTGTTTGTAATCAAAATAAGTTTTCAACTCTTCATAACAATTGCACAGTCGCAGTAGTTAGCTTTCGACAGTTCTCAAAATAAACAACTGGCCATTAGTGATTAAAATGATAAATATATTCATCTCAAGAAAATGCAGTCAAATATTCAGTTTATGACTCTTATACATTAACTATACGAACAAAGAAAGAACCAAGTTGTCCAGATCAAAGTAGAGATATTTCATAGTAGCAAAATTATACACAAAATATGCAACTGTTAATATACGTAGAAAATACTCAATTTCTCGCTTACCTGGCACATGCTTTTCTTAGTATCTCAGTATCTTGAGAACTGAAATGTAATGTAAAACATATTCTTATTTGTTATCATCATAAATATGTATAACTTCAATTAACAGTGTATTTATTTATTTATTATCATTTTTCCATAGTTGCCAAGCAACCTGGTTTTCTCAGGTAAATACAATGAAAAGGACAATATTAATTATTAGTCTTCATTCAGGTTAGTACAGATTGTCATTCCAAACTTGTGTGACACTCTACCCAGCATGATTTGCGAAGAAGTTCACTGAGCCTAGAGAGGCTTAAACAATCGGGTATTAGATATTCAAAATCTACAAAACAACCCAAACAGTTTAAAGTGCTGTTGGAGAGAGACAAGTGTTCATTTGTTTGGATTGGGAAGACTAACAGAAATAATCTTTCTAACAAATTGTTCTCCGGTGGGACAGTGGTAAGTCTACGGACTTACAACGCTAAAATACGGGGTTCGATTTCCCGCGGTGGGCACAGCAGATAATCCAATGTAGCTTTGTTCTAAAAAAACAAACCAAATAGTCTCAGCAGATTTACAGTTACGTTACTGTAGTTAATATGGCTATGTGTGAAGGGGCACCATCATGATGTTCATGAATGTGGACACTTCAGAAAGATAGGATACAAAGATAGTACACCCTCATCAGGAGTGTTCGCCACCACTTTGTTTGACGTAAAGTCGTCGTCACTTGAATTCTGGACACTTTAAAAAGATAAGATGCACAGAAAGTACATCTTCATCAGAAGTGTTCGGTACCACTTTGTTTGATGTAAAGCCGTCGTCACTTGAATTCTGGACACTTTAGAAAGATAGGATGCATAGCTAGTACATCCTCATCAGGAGTGTTCGGTACTTTGATGTAAAGCCGTCGTCACTTGAATTCTAAAGTCGGTCGCTAATTTTGTGGTATAATGAGAATCGTATAACCAGTTTTGAAATGATGTCCGAATATTGGTTTGGAGGAGTTTTGTTTGTTTGTTGTTGAGCATAAAGTCACGCAATAAACTGCTTGTGCTCTGCTTTCTGTGGCTATCGAAACCCGATTTTTAGCGTTATAAGCCCCCAGACTTACCGCTGAGCCATCTGGTGGTAGGTCGGAAAAACGTGCAAGCGAACAATGCGACTGTGAATCTTCTAATTGGATGGTACGGTTAGAGCTCAATCATTCGCATTGTATGTAAGATCGAAACGTAAAATATCTGGAAACTTAAATGATCTCTGGTCATAAACGTACATGTTCCAAGGACCATGCTGAAGATCTTGGGTTATCAGACCGATACTTTGATACAGCAGAATAATGCTCCTTATCACAAGACCTTGGACTAAGCGCTAGTGTTGCTTAAGTCCTGCTCTCCACATGGTTCGGCGATAAGCTTGAGGGCTCATGAGGCTAAAAATATGGATTCGCTACCCACAATGCATGCAGCTGAAAATGTTTGTTGTTAGGCACAAAGATACACAATGGGCTATCTGTGTTCTGCCCACCACGGGTATCGAAACCCGATTTTTAGCGTTATAAGTCAGCGGACATTCCGCTGTGGCACACAGCTCAAACAAAGCTTACTCTAGACCAAAGAACTTCGTGTCCAAAGATTCAACAAATTGGTAAAATAATACATACCATCAACATATTATGATAATGAATAATGTTCTATGGTGAAAACAAATTACATCTAAGGCTTTGTTTGAAATTAATCTGTCATTATCAGTTATTTGATTTGGTAAAAGGTTAATATGTCTGCAAAAAAAGAAAAGAAATCTACACATAAGATGTGAAAAAAGTTCTATTAAAAACTCTCAATACATGTTGATGCATTTATCAATTTCCAATACTCGCATCATGGTTAAAATGTTATTTTTAAAATCTCTTCAGTATGTAAAGTATCACCACACAAAATACTGAATATTGATACATTTTAGAGGTAAAATCAATTCGGAAAGGAAAGTGAGGGTTAACTACCTGATGGCCTTTTGGATATCACCAATGCATTGCCTTAAAATCGGATGACTCGCTAAATGACGATTATATGCGGCAGTAGACAATACAAAACCCTCAGGAACCTGGAACTAAATAAAAAATACAGAATTAAGCGATTTCTTGACACAAAATCCCCTGCTCTAAATCAAGTAGACAAAAATGTATCGAATAAAAATATCAAAAAATTTAGTTCCAACGTAAACTTTATTTATTATTATTACAGTCTCCTGATGGGTCAACGGTAAGTTTACGGACTTACAACACGAAAGATTCGGGGCTCAGTTCCCCGCGGTGTACAGTGCAGCTAGCCCAATGTGTAGCTTTGGACTAAGAATATAAAAATAATTTAATAAACAAACCCTTGGGTGATACTGTAACTCAATAAATCGAAAACTATGTGTTATCCGATGGTGTTGCCTTTATTTATACTTTTCTACATAATATTTCGGGTTTAGATAGCCTGGTAGTTAGGGCGCTCGACTCGCAATCTGTGGGTTCGAATCCCTGTCAACCGTGGGGGTGTTATGATGTGACGATCATTCCCATTATTCGTTGGTAAAAGGGTAACCCAAGAATTGGCGGTGGGTGATGTTTACTATCACTGCTAAATTAGGGACGGCTAGCGCAGATAGGCTTCGCGTAGCTGCGAGTGAAATTCAAAACAACCCAAAGTCTAATATTTCATGAAGAAGATATGTCAAAATTTTAATATATCTTTTATTTTTTTTGTGTGGAAGCAGTGTACAAAAGAAATGTGCATAAAAATACATATACGCTTACAGCTACCCATCACTTGTATATTTCCATCAGGATGTCTAAGGTCCACCACTTGGTGATATTGTTAACCACTTGAGTGTTAAGGATGCCTGATAAAGAGCAAGTCTAAATTACTAAAGGAGCGACTAATCAGCGAGTGTTCAATAATTCTGTTGAATAGTATAAAATATCTGTGCATCAAAAGCCTGTTGAATCATCCCTGTGTTGATTATTTGTTCTCGTATCTAATACAATTTATCAAACCATTATATATGTTGATTTAACTGACAAAAACTGATCTTGAAATTAAACAGATCTCGAGATATGAATAACAATAAATTTATCTCATTAATACAGCTCTATTTAGTACGAAATCTGAGAAGTATTTCTAGAGCCTTGAATGCTTTCTTTCTTTTTGGATGTTGTTGAACAACAGTAGGAACCAAAGTTTGCTGCAAATATTAATTGGAGTTGGTAAAATACTTTACTTATATGGTATAATGCATAGTAGGCGATAATACCTCTTCATAGTGTGCGTGTCCACAAGACCTAAACCTCCGCCCTTAAGTTGTCATCAGTCGATTTTCCAAACACCTCAGTTGCGGTTGTGGTTTCAGTTTCAAACAATAATGGCAATACATTTTTGCATAATATCAGTTTCCTTCCTATGTTCATAGTATTGGATTGAGCAAAATATTTAAAAGCTGACATAATCTAGATTTAAAACACTAACCTGCAAGCATTCTTCTTTAAGCTGCATCAAACATGCCACCGATGTTCCTTTTCCTCCAGCTACTGAAATGTTTTGACATAGCTTGTCTGTGAGATCTAACACTAAAGGCATTTTCTTGCTCTGGATAATATCTGGAAATGAATGAAATGGTAAGAGTAACAGAATAATTTAACAACAACAACAAAAAACTTCAATACTTTACTCTTACTACACAGCAGAGCCAGGAGTAGCCTACTTAGCGTGCTGGACTGAGAATTGAAGGTCTAAGGTTCACGACTCGACTCTGCTAAATACGTTCTGCACTTTCAGTTATGAGCCCCCCCCCCCAGTGGCACAGCAGTATGTTTGCGGACTTTCAACGCCTGAAATCGGGTTTCGATACCCGTGGTGGGCAGAGCGCAGATAGCCCATTGTGTAGCTTTGTGCTTAATTCCAAACGAACAAATCAGCTGTGACTGTGTTCTTCGGTTCATATCCTGGCAACGCCCTAGTGGTGACAGGCTGCATTTCCCTTGATGAGTAACTCAAAATTAAGAATGGCTATATCTGAACCTAGGAGGCCTCTCGAGTTCTTCAGATTAGCACATTTTTTTAATATGATGTCGTTCAAGTTAAACATACCAAATACTATAACATACTTTCATTCCAGCACGACAGTAGCGAGTGGTTCTAGCTTCCTAGGTCAAGATTTCCCAAACCGTGGATCAGGGTCACAAATTCCATTTTTACAATAAACAGAAAGTCACTTAATCTTTACATTAAACGTAAATTTTATTATGATAGCCCATCAGTCTTCACACACAAGCGACTACAGTATTACGCACTGAAGCAGACACAACCATCCCATTAATAACAGTTAAGTTACCTTTAATGTCTTAATAATTTTGGTATAATATATTATACTAATAACTTGCGATCAAAGTAAATTATGAACTTAAAGCGAAACTAAATAGCAATCTGACCATCGGTACAGTTAATTAAACGTACGTTTCTTACTTATAAATGACCCCTCAAACTGAAAAACAAACGAATTACAAACCAACTGAAAAATCGACCTGGAGTGAAACATTGGCCACCTACCGACAAATACGATACAGACAATATTTTGGTCCCACATTTTTTATTGTTATAACACAGATGCCATAAATCAAAGTGTAATGGTCTTCACATCCCCCTCTATGTTATTTCGGTTTTAAAAGTAATCGTGTTCCGGGATAAATACATCCTGCTTCTCAGGTTTCTGCATACGCTTGACAACAACAATAACTTGCTTAACATCAATTATGTTGCTGCTGACAAACTGTACAATGTAAAACCATAAGTGGGCTAACTATTTGAGAACTGCAAGAAGTACACACATCATTCAAGAATATTTTCACTAATGAGTTACTTATGAAATTAAAAGATTCACTTCTTTTCATACGATATATCCCATTGAAAAAAAAACACAACAACAATCAGTTATATTTATCAAAGAAGCTGAAAGAAGAATGTTTGGATGATGGGGATCCTCATCCTTCCATTTTCTTAGCTGTTAGCTTTTAAATGTAAAGGGAGTGAAGATGCACATGTGCTAACTACCATTCATAATGAAAGTACAAGAAGAGTCATCAGGAGAAAGTGAAGCGGCCACCGAATTGACAAACCAGTAGGACCTTGTGACTACAACCATTAATTGGATGGCTTTGATCACACTGATACAGCTACAACAGGTTTGAAGAAAACGTATGAAGTGGTAAAAGAAGTTAGCAATACTAAACAGTTTCATTATATACCAGAAAGCTGGAGGCAACAAGAATTTTCTGAAATTCCAAAAATGATGGGTTTTACGGAATTGTTATTTGAAGAACAAGAAATGCATGTAGTTAATGTACATATAGAAAATTTGATGAGACTGAAAGATAGATTTTTATAGCACCATTACCTCAAACAGAAGACAAAGAAGAGGGGTTGTATCTGTTTCAAGAAAAACAAAGTGACTATTACTGCCTTAAGTATCAGGGGAAAGAGACCCAAAAATAAAGGGGGAGGGGAATATCGTGATAAGAAAAATTAGGGAAACCATGTTTTACCATACATAAACTAAACATATTTATATAAACTCATTAGAATATTCGTATGCAAAAGAGAATTATTCTTTTATGTTTTTTCTGTATTTATGTAAACTGATTTATTTCAGTCTAATAGAGTTAATGATAAATTGTATTATTAGCTCATCAAAATTATTTTACGAATAATAACATTTCACAAAATTATGTATTTCTTAAAATATTATAAACAAGAGTTTATTAGGTTCAAGCTATTTAATAGAAAATAATTTAGGATTGTCAGGTTATTTTTGTTTGAATACTTTTGAGACTCATAACGTAGTTTAAAAAATGATGACAAGAAAGTTGAAAAATACATTTAATTTTCTAGATTATTTTTGTTTGAATATTTTTAGCCTCATAATGTAGCTTAGAAAATGACACCAAAATGTTGAAAACAAATTATTGTTCTTAGGCTATTTCTGTTTGAATATATATTTTTAGGTGATAATGTAGCTTAGAAAATGAAAAAAAATTTTCTTAAAAATAAATTATTGTTCTTAGGCTATTTCTGTTTAAATATTTGAGGTGATAATGTAGCTTAGAAAATGAAGAAAACATAAAATAAATTATTGTTCTTAGGCTTTTCTGTTTGAATATTTGAAGTGATAATGTAGCTTATAAAATGAAGAAAATTTCTTAAAAATAAATTATTGTTCTTATGCTATTTCTGTTTAAATAATTTTTGAGGTGATAATGTAGCTTAGAAAATGACGAAAAATTTTCTTAAAGATAAATTATTGTTCTTAGGCTATTTATGTTTAAATATTTTGTAGGTGATAATGTAGCTTAGAAAATAGAGAAAAATACTTAAAAATAAATTATTGTTCTTAGGCTATTTCTGTTTGAATATTTTTGAGGTGATAATGTAGCTTAGAAAATGACGAAAAATGTTCTTAAAAATAAATTATTGTTCTTAGGCTATTTCTGTTTAAATATTTTTGAGGTGATAATGTAGCTTAGAAAATGACGAAAAATGTTCTTAAAAATAAATTATTGTTCTTAGGCTATTTCTGTTTAAATATTTTTGAGGTGATAATGTAGCTTAGAAAATGACGAAAAATTTCTTAAAGAATAAATTATTGTTCTTAGGCTATTTATGTTTAAATATTTTTGAGGTGATAATGTAGCTTAGAAAATGAAGAAAAAATTTCTTAAAGATAAATTATTGTTCTTAGGCTATTTCTGTTTGAATATTTTTGAGGTGATAATGTAGCTTAGAAAATGACAAAATATTAAAAAAAATCTTAGACTATTTCTGTTTGAATATTTTTGAGACTCATAAAATAGTTTAGAAACTGACAATAAAATTAAATACAGTGAGTCTGTCACATCTTAAGTTTGTCTTCATAAAAAACTTTCAGTGGAGAATTGGAATCGAAAATCAACGAACTAATAGTGTTGGTAAACTTTGTGTATTTTGCGCTATTGTTTTTTGATATCCTCCCAAAAATGTCGAAAATGTATTACGTAAAAACAAAAGTATTCCAATAATGATGTTGTTTATATTTGAGGTAAATTAATCTTTATATGTATATAAAAGATTAAGGCTTTTTAAATAATATAACGAATCTTCGTTCGACTTTTGGTTCTAATGTCTACCATATTTTATGTTTTCGTTACTGAAATTGTCTATTCTAACAATGATGCTATTTCAGTTATTAACAGAGTAGCATAAAATAAAGAAGCTCTTACCTGATTCCATTAAGAAACGTTTTTTCATGCTCGTTGTTTCTCTTTTTGGTGTTTCGTTTCTAATAAAAGAAAAAGTTCTAAAATTCTAGATTGGTGTTTCGTTTCTATTAAAAAAAAGTTCTAAATTTCGTTTCTAATAAAAGAAAAAGTTCTAAAATTCTAGATTGATGTTCGTTACTATTAAAAGAAAAAGTTCTAAAATTCTAGATTGGTGTTCGTTACTATTAAAAGAAAAAGTTCTAAAATTCTAGATTGGTGTTTCGTTTTTATTAAAAGAAAAGTTCTAAAATTCAAGATTGGTGTTCGTTTCTATTAAAAGAAAAAGTTCTAAAATTCTAGATTGGTATTCGTTTCTGTTAAAAGAAAAAGTTCTAAAATTCTAGATTGGTGTTTCGTTTCTATTAAAAGAAAAAGTTCTAAAATTCTAGATTGGTGTTCGTTACTATTAAAAGAAAAAGTTCTAAAATTCTAGATTGGTGTTCGTTTCTATTAAAAGAAAAAGTTCTAAAATTCTAGATTGGTGTTCGTTTCTATTAAAAGAAAAAGTTCTAAAATTCTAGATTAGTGTTTCGTTTCTATTAAAAGAAAACTAGATTGGTGTTTCGTTTCTATAAAAAGAAAAAGTTATAAAAAATCTAGAAACGTTGCTGGAAATCCATCTTTTGCTCAATTAAAGATATATAATCACAACTATACATAACATACCTTTGTCCAAGCTGCACGATGCCCTGACCGGTTTGACCATCTATTGATAAAACTGCTGATCTTAAAAATTGGCAATACTCCCACTGAGGACCATTGAATTCTTTGAGACTCATATCTCCTGGTTTCACTTTTATCTGGTACCGTTTCCCATCTGAAAATAGCGATCGGTAATCTAATAATAGTCACTGTTTAAATTGTTTTAGATCTCAACTTCTTTCTTGGCGAACAGACACTTGATAACTGTAACAACAAGTTTCATACAATAATATTAACCTATTAAATATATTAATATTGGAGCAAGTAACGTCTGAACTCAGAAAACACTGGAATAAAGACTACGTTTTAAAGCACATTACACACTGCGGACTAACTAGCTAGAAACAGCTATCGACCAAATCTGCACTAGTTTAGAATTAGTTGTTTAGATTAGAACAAAAAAGCAATACATATTATATTTTATCCATAGTAATAATATTTAATATTAACAACGTATAACCATTTGCTCGCGCTATTAATCAAATATATTGTTCTTAACCTAATATTGCCTTACCTGCACAACAATTAACAATCCATTGTTGACTGAACTCAGCAGACGATGGAAGAGAAAGATCACAGTCTTCTAGAGGGCACACTTTTCGGCTTGGAAGTACAATATAGCCGCAATGGATACTGTGACATTAGAATAATTTCAATACCTAACATTTTAAAAGTTTTAATATAACGTTTGATAAACCTCTGCATTTCTAATATATGTAGAATAATTCAAATAATTCCTATTTATAATAGATTCTAGAGCAATACATGATTTTGTGCGATAATTATTAAAACCTTTTTTATCACTTATCAACAATCACTTTGTTTTATTCAGTTTGATAAAATTTATGAACCTTTCTCATAATGAAAATAAATTACTTACCTCAATATAACCCAGCTATTAAATTTGTTGGTATATATACTCTCTTAGCCCCCCCAGTGACACAGCGGTATGTCTGCGGACTTACAACGCTAGAAACCGGGTTTCGATACCCGTGATGGGCAGAGCACAGATAGCCCTTGTGTAGCTTTGTGCGTAATTAAAAACAAACAAACAAACAATATATACTCTCCATAAATATGAAAGTAATCATGAAACTTAATTAATCGTGCAGCAATCAATAATGAAACTGGACTTTTAATGAAGAACTTTGCTACTCTTCTTAAAGTCTGCTGTGACAGGTAAGACCCTGGTTTCCAACAACCTGGTGTGAAATAAAAACCTCTGGTGGTTTCCAACTACCTGGTGTGAAATGAAAGCCTCTGGTGGTTTCTGACAATATTGTGTGAAATACACGCCCTTGGTGGTTTTTTTGTCAGAAACCGTACGGGACTTGCATTTTACACAAGGTTGTCAGAATCCAGCAGGGGTTTGCATTTCACACAAGGTTGTCTAGCATGAAATGGAAATCGTGGATGGTTTCTCCAGACGAGTAAAAAGAAATTAAGGTTTTGAAATAGCTTTTGTTGTAGCTTATTTATTACTTAGTTTTAGATTTTTGATTTAAATCAGGCTGGGTTTTTCCCTATATTTTCTGTACTCTAATAATGAATTGATCTTATTCCATGCTATAGTACTTGCTTAGTCATTTTTATTTGTTCGAGTTTTTTTTTTTTACAATTTTTGTTATGTTGGCTGAGGTTTTTAGATTTGGTGGATAGTGAATTAGATTGTATTTTGTGCTTTGTTACATCATTTAAAGATTGCATCTCTTGTTTTTCTTTGTTGATTTAACGCAAGTTTGTTTCAAACAAGTTTTACACGTCGTAGTTTCTTGTTCGTTGAAATGTAATCCCATACTCAAATATATAACATAAAGTGCTGTGGTCACGATTTGTGAATAACGTAAAGTTTCGTATTCACTTTCTCTGTTTCATCTTATAATCATTTCTTGTCAGTTCTTTGTTTCTTAATGTTTGGAGTTTTTTTTTTACCTGAAGATTTTAGTTCATTTGTACAAACTACAACTTGTACGTTTATTATAATTCTTCAGTAACAAGTATGAGCTTGAAATAAGCCACAGCAGTTTTGATTATGACCTACTAAATCTATAAAGAGGAAAAACCCCTAAATGATCAAGATTCGAGTATATTAGTAAAATCCTCACCACTAAGAATATTCCACCAGACAATTTGTGGACTTCAAACTTTTGGACAGGCCTTAGAGAAGTCCTATGAAAGTAAAGAGTAGACCACTTGATCAAAATCAAATCTACCTCTAGAGAGTACTTCAAGAGTCTGCAATTAAATCTTAAGACTTTTCTCGAATAGGTACATATACATATGTACATAGGTACAAAAAAACTCGAATAGGTACATATACAGGTACCTATCAGATCTTTCCAAAGTCACTTAAACCTATCAAAAAGGTTTAATGTCGCAAGGATATTGGAAACTTGTCAAGATAAGAATTGTTGAAAACTTATCTGCAGGTCTACCTAGAATTCATGCTGTTGAATCGGATCCAAACCTAACACCTTAACCTTTTTAAAGCATCTCCAGCATAAGTGGCATAGCCCTATGCTGCTTCAACTAATGTATGGACTGTCTTTTGGTTGCTAAATAGAATATTTTTGTTTCCAGTATAAAAATATGTATAATTGTGAGAATAAAATATGATTATTATATATATATATATTTAATGTTCTTTATTTTTGATGATTTAGTTCAGGTCTCTTCTTTTGCTTTCCACTGTACTGAAAGAGAATATTTTGAATCATGATTCAGTTGCTATTGAAGTGCTATAATTATATCTGGCGTGTTTTAGGGATACCACTTAATAACGTGTAAAGTTTAATATCTATAATTTTCGCTCGTATATCTTCAATTCCTATCTTTGTTTTCAATTACTCACAGTATTGTCTAGTGAGTAAATTTTCACTTAAGTGTAGAAGAGTGCGTGATTATCTATGCCTATTCAATAGGTAAATTAAAGGTTTTATGTATTAGACATGTTTGACAGAGTGCCTACGTTTTGTTTTTCATGTTCCAGGTATTGATGTTGCATACTTATGATTCGTATTTCGGTCATTTGAATGTGAACAAACGTGTTCATGAGACAAAAAAGGTGAAAAAATGTATTAATAAGAAATGATAATGTGAACATGTGTGTTCATCAGAGATGATAATGTGAACATGTGTGTTCATCAGAGATGATAATGTGAACATATGTGTTCATCAGAGATGATAATGTGAACATGTGTGTTCATCAGAGATGATAATGTGAACATATGTGTTCATCAGAGATGATAATGTGAACATGTGTGTTCATCAGAGATGATAATGTGAACATGTGTGTTTATCAGAGATGATAATGTGAATATGTATGTTCATCAGAGATGATAATGTGAACATATGTGTTCATCAGAGATGATAATGTGAACATGTGTGTTCATCAGAGATGATAATGTGAACATGTGTGTTCATCAGAGAGAGAGAGGGGGAATTAGGGATTTAAACACGAATATAAGTTGAATAAAAATGTGTTATTTCCATTAGCTTTAACAGAATCATCTGTGAGTATTAAATAAGAGCCACTAAACAAAGACAACTTTAATGAATTTATTAATATCACTTGGATACAGATGTCAAGACCTGGTATGTGCTTATGCATGAAGGTATCTTTCCTGCAACGCCTAGTCGGTCATAGAACTGATATTAAAGCTAATATCCCACATCTCAAACTAAATATAACAGAATTTGTGTACAATTATTTTTTGTGTTTTAAGTTTCAAACCTATAATAAGTTTTGTGTGTTTTGGTTCTTTAGTACTACTTGTTTAGTGCTAGTTATTTCTCCTTGAGCTATCGCTCTCAACCTTCTGCTTGTCGCCGTATTATAATGTTTAGTACTAGTTATTTCTCCTTGAACTATCTATCTCAACCTTTTGCTTGTCGCCAGTATTATAATGTTTAGTACTAGTTATTTCTCCTTGAGCTATCTATCTCAACTTTCTGCTTGTCGCCAGTATTATAATGTTTAGTACTAGTTATTTCTACTTGCGCTATCTATGTACTAAACATTATAATACTGGCGACAAGCAGAAAGTTGAGAAGTTATTTCTACTTGCGCTATCTATCTAAATCCTTCTGCTTGTCGCCAGTATTATAATGTTTAGTACTAGTTATTTCTCCTTGAGCTATCTATCTCAATCTTCTGCTTGTCGCCGGTATTACAAGTTATACTGAAGTGTACGTTTTCATTTCGCTGAATGGTTAGATATTTCAGGTTTTTACTGAAAACGAATAGTAAAATTATTATACTACAATTAGCTTAGTGGTGGTTAGCCTGGGGTAATAATTTTGTACAATTATAATTTATTGTGCTAATTTTGTTTATTTATATCCAGTCTGGACTTATTAATGAAATTAAACATTTGATGTAATGTTTTGTTGGGGTAAAGTCTGTGAGTAACCGTACTTCTGTTTGCTGTTTTTATTCTCAAAGTCTGTGGACCAATAAGGCATACTGTCATTATATATGAACCAATAAGAATTTTTTGAGCTATAAGAACTGCAGCAGGCGAAACATGTGAACAAAATGTGAGTGACAAGAAAAAAAAGAGCTATTTGTGAGAAAATACAGTGGAAATATGTATTTGATCATTTAAGAGATTTGAGCTTTTGATACAACCCAATGCAATGATTGTTTTGTCACGGTAGTAAGTTTGTTTAGTTTACTTAGTTTCTAGAGTTTGAATCAATTTTAACTTTGCACATTTTAGTGTAGCTTCATGATTGTTTTTTTATTTTAACTAATTATGAAACGGAATTTGTTTATCTTTCTTACTTTATTATATCCAGTTTTTTTAAGTTAATGGCGTGTATTAAATAAACTGAATTTGTTAACTGAAGGTTTAATTACGTAAGTTGCGTCCTTTATAATAACTGTACCGAAAGAAGCTCGAGTACTTACTGAGTAGATAGTCCAGGAATCGGGAGAAGGCCTACATTAAACACCATACCATCCTGTAGAACGAAATAAGCAATACTTTAGAAGTACATATTTAGAACCAGATGCTACTTCGCAATAAAAGTACCTGTAGCTATCCATATCAAATTGATATCGAAGTATTCTTGATTATATCATTACACGTGATTTTTACTGACATTTAATTGGCAATACTCCTTTTGTGTTCATAATTAAAAGGAAAGTTGATATTTACTGTTTCTTCTGAGAAACGTTGTAACATATAAAAACGTGCAATCACAGAGGACTATAAATATCCGTATGAGGGATGTTTAAGGTTCTAAATGTTGAGAAACAGGGTAAGTTACTGGTATACAATTCTTGTCTCGATTTGAAAATATTTCGTCAAGGTATTCCGTAATAATCACCTGACATTCGTAACACGTGAAAACGTAACTGTAGCTTAAATTATATACATTAATGGTCAAACTTTTAAATCAAATTATGAATTTTTGGGATTAAAAGACATTCAAAATCGAAAAAAAACTTCTGTTTGTCAGAGGGCGTTATGGTCGACATATGTTAGAACTGGCTCGACATAGAACATAACTAGAGGGACACTCATTACAGCACATACCATCGTCACGCAGCGTTGATCATATTCGACGCTCAAAAAATACGAAAACGTATACGTATGTCCGTCGTTATTTTTTGGAAGGACAATAAGGAATGATATTCTACAGATTTCCACCAAGTTTCATCAAAATTCGATCATTTTTGACTGAGTTATAGACTAAATATATTGTGAAAATCGGACCCATTTTGACAGATCGGAAATTTTTTTCTCGTGACCTTGCTATGACCTTGATCCTCCAAAAACTAATAACTTCTAAGTTGGGTCATGTTCCAAATATATACCGACTTTCGTCCAAATCCATTCAATTGATTTTGAGAAATCTTGCTGACAAACACACAAACAGACACAGGGGTGAAACATAACCTCCATCCACCTTCGCTGGCGGAGGTAATTATAAAGTTTAACCGTAAGTATACTGAAAAATAAATATTTTCCTTAAACTTCTGTGACCAACTCCTTCCTAGCTTGTGTCTCTTGCATGATGTAACAGTATGTTTATCAACTGTTTCGTCCTTTAAGTCTGATTTCCTAACCAATATCTATAATAGTGTGTTTATTAACTGTTTCGTCCTTTAAGTCTGACTTCCTAACCAATATCTATAACAGTGTGTTTATCAACTGTTTCGTCCTTTAAGTCTGATTTCCTAACCAATATCTATAACAGTGTGTTTATTAACTGTTTCGTCCTTTAAGTCTGACTTCCTAACCAATATCTATAACAGTGTGTTTATCAACTGTTTCGTCTATTAAGTCTGACTTCCTAACCAATATCTATAACAGTGTGTTTATTAACTGTTTCGTCCTTTAAGTCTGACTTCCTAACCAATATCTATAACAGTGTGTTTATCAACTGTTTCGTCCTTTAAGTGTGACTTTCTAACCAATATCTATAACAGTGTGTTTATTAACTGTTTTGTCCTTTAAGTCTGACTTCCTAACCAATATCTATAACAGTGTGTTTATCAACTGTTTCGTCCTTTAAGTGTGTTATAGATATTGGTTAGGAAGTCAGACTTAAAGGACGAAACAGTTGATAAACACACTGTTATAGATATTGGTTAGGAAGTCATTGAAATTGTTTAAACAAAACGTTGGCTACATTTTCACACTATTTTAACTAGTTCAAGCACTGTTCCACTTTATTATTACATTATGTTGCTGAGTATCTCTACCTCCGTGTGGTCCATTAATATTAAATTCTGGTTAACAACACGCTACTTACAGAACTAAAAATACATCCTGTATCGAGCACAACTAGTTGCATATATTGTACAAACTATCTTGCTTATAATGATTAAAATGTATTGGATCGATACCATCATGACATGAATTACAGTGTATTGCTTTTAAGAAAGTAGTAAACGAGAAGAATTTTGATTGAAAGCTTTACCTCCATATATCCGTACATACGTAAGTATCGGTCATATTGTGTCCAGTCTTCTATGCCTGTAAAATGAAATGAACAAGGTTACCATGCTGAAACATTTGTGTGTGCTGTTCATTACGTTACCAAAGAATACATCGACGACAAATAACAAGTAATGAATCTGAAATACTGAAACTAAGTAGTTTTACTCAAGTGATATATTATACTAACAGAAACGCCCCCTATGGGCAGCTGTTCGGTCAGGATCTTGGCGAGCTCAACGGTGTGTTTCTCTGTTACCAAACTGCTCCTGACTTCTTCTAACTGTATCTTGGCGATCAATTTGATGAGCTTCTGTATTTCTGGTTTGTTCGTGGCTTCTTATCACTGGATCTTACCTCATAACTTGGTGAACAAGCCTACCTCTTTCTTTCTGTAACTTGCATTCTGACGTTTCATTTTCCTTCTCAAAGTTTCAGACTTTCTCAGTGATAAGTCACATTTCCATTTGACAATTTTTGGCATCGTGATTTTCTGTTTTTTATCACTTTATACTCATAAGTAAATAAATACTTGTGTAACTTACGAAGATCGAGTTACTACAACATTCCCGCAAATTTGTAGGCAACGAACTCCGTACACAGAACAATTCAGTTCATAGCGTACGTTTGTATTCTCCAGCAGAAACATTCTTTTCATCTGAAATTTTACAACGATTCTCTACTAGGAAGACTCACCTTGAAATTCTACATTAAACTCACATTACTACAATTTTTGAAGTTTTATTAAAAAAACTTAGTTTCGTTGCTAACAATAATAATAATTGTAGAAAATTAATGAACATTATTAAAATGTAAAGAAGTACCATTTCTCCATTAAGGAAGATATTTTGGAAATAAAATAAGGTCCTTAATGATGAGAAACCCACTTGAAGTAAAAATGTATAGCAGAGACGGCTGGTATTAAAAACGTTAATTAAAATAAAGTATAAGAACAACGTCTTTGTTATTCTTTGCTAGATTGTTTAGGCAGAGTATTCATGATGAAACTTTGTAGAATGAACGGCAACTGCCTGAAGACGAAAGGCGGAAGACTTTTGAAACGGGGTCCTCTACGCTTGTGTCTCTACAACAGGCAGTCGCCGTCCATTCTACAAAGTTTCAACGTCTTTGTTAACCTGAAGATGACATAAGAAGGTCGAAACGTGGTTCTTATAATTTATTTTTTATTACAATTTTTAATACCTATACCAGCCGTCTCTACTTTACAAAATAAGGTCCTATTATTTGTTTAATTTTAGTGAGGGTCTATTTTATAACATATTTCATTTTGATGCGATATATAGCCGTTATTGACTTATTGTTTAATAAAATAGTCGACATATTCATTAAACAAACTTTTTCTATAAGAAATCCATTTGTAATAAAACTTTGTTCGGAACTTCTCCTTATGATGTTGAAAAATCATGAGAATTTCATTCAAATCGGACTTAAGCTGTGGGAGGAGTTTTGCGGACAGACGGACATTAGCCTTATATATATATATATTTGCAATAATAAAATAAAAACAATCACAAAGTATGATAACAGAGGATTGCGAAAGTGTCTTCTTTTCAAAATTCCTAAATTTCGAACACACTTTGTTCTACAATAACTACTTATTCATTAAACTTGCTGATCAGAGAATTTTTTCCTGTTAGTTATTTGATAAGGTAACAATAACCAAAATGCCTGCCCTATATGCTCCACAATATTATTCTGTTAGTTACCTAGTAAATAAGATAAAAGTCACCAATATTCCCGACCTTTACTCCCCCTAGGATCAATTCTCCTGTTAGTTATTTAGTAAGTAACAGTCACCAATATTCCTGGCATTTACTCTCCTAGGATCAATTCTCCTGTTAGTTATTTAGTAAGTAACAGGCACCAAGCTTCCTGACCTTTACTCCCCCTAGGATCAATTATCCTGTTAGTTATTTAGTAACAGTCACCAATATTCCTGGCCTTTACTCCCCCTAGAATCAATTCTCCTGTTAGTTATTTAGTAAGTAACAGTCACCAATATTCCTGGCCTTTACTCTCCTAGGATCAATTCTCCTGTTAGTTATTTAGTAAGTAACAGTCACCAAGCTTCCCGACCTTTACGCCCCATAGAGTCAATTATCCTGATAGTTATTTAGTAGATTAGGTAACAGTCACAAACCTTCCTGGCCTTTACTCCCCATAGAATCAGTTCCCCTGATAGTTATTTAGTAGGTAAGGTAATAGTCACCAAAATGCCTGTCCTTTACGCCTCACAGGATTAATTCTACTGTTAGGTATTAAATAAGCAATGTAATAATCACCAAAATGCCTGGCCTTTACGCCCCACAGGATCAACTCTTCGTCTCCTTGGTCGTCCACATTAATTATTCCTTTCCACTGACCCCACTGTTCATAACGATCGAGAGTATCTGAAATCCTGGAGGGTGAAAAACAAATTAGAGTATTAAACTTTACAGTTAGTTCAACCAAACACACCACTGTGAAGATGCAGAAAAAGCTCCGTACTTTCTCTACCCTGTTAACGAGAGTCCAAGTAAAAACAGATTAAGGGTCCTTGGTGGTGAAAAGGTTAGGAACCGCTGCTCTAGATACTTCTGGCAATTTCCATGGCTCAGTATGGATTTCTCTATAAATAGAACACCTTTTATTCGCAGACATTAATTGTCATGACAGTACGGAAAAAATCCTTGAATTTGCATTATATACTCTAAGGGAAAAAGCTGTACAAACACAGTAGAAAACAACAACAACAAGCATTCCATATATATCTCTACCATTACCTTCGCTTCTGTAGATGTATGAAAATATAAGTTCACAGGTTTGTTTGTTTGTGCCCCCCAAGTGGCACAGCGGTATGTCTGCGGACTGACAATGCTAGAAACCCGGGGTTTCAGCGCTACAAGCTTTCAGACTTACCGCTGAGTCACTGGACAGGGGGCAACTTCAGAGGTCATATAAGGCACTTTTTTTTATTGATGAGCTTACTCCTAAGATGTTTTGCTCAATACAACACAAAAGCAACTACAATATGATTTCTAACACTGTACAGAATTTATGTTGTTGTTTTTTTTTGGGGGGGGGGTTCTCAAATACACCAATTTATGCCTATTTTAAATTTTCTCATATATTATAGTATTAACCATCCAATACACATATAATCAGAAAACACAGGCATGCGAATTTAAATTTCATAAAAGTTGTTTTGGTTTTAATAACGGATTTTCTATAATTCAGCTACGCAGATTTCGAACATAATATTCATTTTTTTCTATCACGTAAGGATTTTTTACAAATCAGGAAGAAAACAAACTCTTATTTAGATCAAATTGTCATTTCGTTTACCACAATGAACATTTTTTACTCTTATGTTTCTTAACAAAAATACAAACAAACTGAAGAAAAGGGAAGAACATTGATGTCAAACGAATATGCGTCCTCATTCATTCTGATTTTTCTTGTGAAATCTACGTCTTTTAGTCTCAAAACTACGTGTTGTGGTCCTTCTTTTATGTATTGAGTCTGGAGCATCTCGTTTCAATGACCAACAGTAATCAGCCATCATGCTGATGTTCCACCTTCCCTGATAACTCCTCTCCATTTCCCTGATGTCTTGATGAAACATTTTCCCTGGTTCTTCACTGACGGCATGGGGATTTTCAGGGAAATAGTCAATATGTGAGTGTAAGAAATGAACTTTGAAGCTCATATTACAACCAAACTCTTTGAATTTATCGAGCTTGTCATTGACAATATTTTCATAATTTGGGTCCTTGTTGGAAGGCCCAAGTCTTTCACCAAATCATTAAGTTCAACTTGTGTGAAAAGTTGTAGCTCACCAGACGTTTCAGGTTGAAAACAACCCCTATCATCATTTCTATTGACATCAGATTCAGAATCGGATGAAACTGTATGAAGAGTCACCTGTGGAGAAGATACAGGTACATCAGGTCCATTAGCAACAGGTCTTATAGAACATTGAAGGTTCGGATACAAAATTTCCTTTTTATTTCGAGTGTTGTAGCCTTGCACGTTACATGAACAAAAATAGCAGTCATCTTTGTGGTTTCTAGGCTCACGTCAGACTATTGGAATTCCAAAAGGTAAAGACTTTTTCTTACATTTAGTCCTTTGTCTCATCTCTTCGACACAAATGGTGCAAACTTTGTGGGAGCCCATGATTTGTCTTGGTCCCCAAGTTTTATTCCAAAATACGCCTATTGTGTTTTTATGACAAAAATCTGTAATGTTTTCCCTTTGTTTCTTTATAACAAATTTACCACAAATATTTTGTTTGTTTGTTTTTAATTATGCACAAAGCTACACAAAGGCTATCTGTGCTCTGCCCACCACGAGTATCGAAACTCCTTATCTAGTATTGTAAGTCCGCATACATACCGCTGTGCCACTGGGGGGCTACCACAAATATAACAGAATATGTATGGGTCATTCACACAACCTCTTGTTGCCATAGCAATGAATAAATAATATTGAAAAAAAAATCATGTCAAAGTGAACGCACAAACAAATACTATCCAGAAATGACACGTCATGTGGCCTGTTAACCGTTTATATACTAGCGGTGTGTTTCTCGCGGGTTCTAGAACGATCGATTAGACTCTCACGTCGCGATTGGTCTAGATAAATCTATAGCCAGTGGTTGTCAACATTTTAAACATAACAAATGTGACCCGATTTCAGTGAAAATTATTCACTTATGTAAAAGTACATATGACGTTTTGTGAGAAATATATACGTGATGGAGAAAAATGGATATAATTTTCAGATTCAGCTTACAGGAAATACGGTAGAACATGCAAAAATGTCAAGAGAATAAAACCATCGTAGGCCTGTTCAATACTTATTAAAGACAACTTACTTATCACAAGTTAGAAATTTCCAGAAAGATTGAGCAGCTGCTTCACTCGTCAGATCAGGCCACATATCCGTCATAAAATCAAAAGGTAAACTTGTTACTGCCCAGCTAGAAACATAAAATAGGAATTTCTGTCTGAATAAGTACTGACAAATTCACTTATTAACATTTTTTGATGTATACTTCATGAAAACTAGAAAAAAAAACGAACTCAATACTTACATAAATGAAAATCTAACGTGAATGTCCTCTTGAGTTTCAGGAAGTCTACTTGACTGTACCTTCCTAAAAACCAAACATAAACACTTGGTTAACAGTAGACATATAGATAGATCAGTTTCTTTTGTTTATAGTTAAACTTGACACTAATGGAATAATTGAAGCAGAATAGTCTCATAAAACAAATTACTATTATAATTTACGTAACTGAACTTATAGACTTTAAATGAGAAATTACACCATTCCCAGAATAAGGTGTTTATTGCCTTGTGACAAAATGCATATATGTACCCTTTTTTTTCTTTAGAAAAATCATTACCATAGTATTTTATATTGTTTGTTATGAATTTCGGGCAAAGCTACATGAGGGCTATCTGCTAAGTTAGCAATGTAAGACTAGAGGAAAGGCAGCTAGTCATCATCACCCATCGCCAACTCTTGGGCTACTCTTTTACCAACGAATAGTGGGATTGACCGTCACATTATAACGCCCCCTGAAAGAGCGAGCATGTTTGGTGGGAAGGGGATTCAAACTCGCGACCCTGAAGACAGTTTTGGGAAAGTGACTGCTCTCCAAAGTAAAAGAAATAAAAAACGATATATGTTATTACCA
>NW_013666375.1:40032-62198 GCF_000517525.1 Limulus polyphemus | reverse complement strand
ACGGGGATTCGAACCCGCGACTCACAGATTGCGAGTCGAGTGCCCTAACCACCTGGCCATGCCGGACCATCTAACCCACAGGAAAACTTCCAATATTTTGAAACAGGGGTTAATTCAAGACAAAAAAAAATCTGGGGAAATTGTTTTTTGACACATAATAAATCATCCATTTCATTTAGTCATAAGAAGTAGTGGTTTTGTGTTAGAAATCTCATTTTAGCTGGCATTACCGAAGACTCTGAAGTTTCTTCAGCAGGAATGCTTGCTGTTGGTATAACTATACCTTAAAAGTCCGTTGTAAGCTATTCTCCACCTCCTAAGTGGCTCTAAGCATTTGACGTGAACACCCGCTGTATCAAACTCATCTTTCTTTGCACAATTGTTGGATTCTGGATTGAAAGGAAGTTGGTAGTATCCATTTTCTCCATACTTCATATGTAGTTGAACTTCGGTCGCCTGGTTTTGTCGTCTTGTGATTTTTAGAATGATGTAATTTCCTGCTGGATTAGTACCACAAAAGAAGACCTCCTCAAATTCCTATAACAAAAATACACGCTTGAAATTTTCTTTTTATTTCGTAATAGTAGAATTTTATAATAACTCCTTTGACCATCATTCTAAGGCTAAAAAGTAATAGCCGTTTTTTTAAAAGTTTTCTGGGCAAACAACATCTTGTATTGGTCACTTTAAATTTTCCCAACCTCACATAAACATACAATTGATAATAGAATTAGTAACATCCCTCTGTCTTCTTCAAAAGATATTTCAACTTCTTCAACAAATCAAATAATTTTGATTTAAAATTTAGCTATACTATAATATATTCACTCGAATGTCTCTAACCATATTTATGTCTGTCTATTGTGTCATACATATTTGTCACACACAACAGGAAATAAAAAAAAACTCTACAAATTCTGTAATGTGTTGCCTTTCTTTCTTTACAACCAATTTACCACAGAAATAACAGAATATGTTTGGGTCATTTACACAACCTCTTATTGCCATAGCGATGAATAAATAATATCAAAAAGAAAAACTTAATGTCAAAATGCACCCACAAACAAATACTATTGGAAATTATAGAAGAAAATAATTTAAAAAATCATTGGAATTAGTCAAAAGATTGAAAATAAAAATGATTTAAAAATTCTAGAAGTGACACAAAGCTATTAACAAATTTTAAGAGGGTTAAAATAAACAGCAAAACACGGTAAAATATCTCTATTTAAGTTAACCCTAATAAATATTGTTAAGTCTAATACACTATTATACCGATAACTGATCTAATGTAATCATTTAAATAATGTTCAACACACTAAACTTCGAAAAATAAAATACAATATTTAGTCGTAGACTATTTTATATTTCATAGATTTATTTATGGTTTTTATGATTCATACATTCTTTCATGGTCTCGAGAACAATCGTCTTCCCAATATCTGATTATATTAGTCGGTGTGATTATATATTTAAATGTAAAAGTTTATGACGCGCGTAGTCTCGCCATAAAAGTTTCTGTAAAGTATACGAGTTTTGAGGAATTTGTGAACAATGATATTATTAATCATATATTTCCACGGACTTCTCGCGGTGGTTTCAAGTAACACAAGAAATTCGGTATAGATAATCAGTAAGTTTCATATATTGGTTAGTTTGGGCTATTGTGATCAGTAATAATAAATAACAATGATAACGTTTTCCATATCTTTGTCGCTGCCAGTTTTTAAAGTGAAAGTTACTTTGTTTACAGTTTATCAGCTCTGTTGTTTAACCGCCTTCCTAATCACTTAAGCCCTTGGCTGAACCCTTACTTTGAATAACATAATAAAACACAATGAACTCAAATCGTGTTTTATATTCACTGTGAGTTATAGATTTCGTCCCGCCTCTACTTTGAGATAAAATTAAATTGACTTGTTTTGTCAATAGACTTTTTCTTCGAATAAATACCATAAAAATGTTACACCTTTTTAGAAGTTAATAAAATCTTTTTATTTTATTTTTTTTTAAAAGTAAAGAGATCTTGCGATGTTTGGTTGTGGCAAGGAGGGAAGGATAACAAAAGGGACAGATAGTGATGGGGATGGAAACATAAGGAGGTTATTGCCATAGGAGATTCTTTAATACAACATGTGGATTGAATGTCTGTGGGTTACATAGGGAGAAAATAATTAGATTATGCTATACAAGGGCAAGGATGGAAGATATAAGCGGCGGAGCAGGCGATGCGGTAAAGGATGCTAGCAGTGACGAAGTTTAATGATGTAGAGACGGGTAAGTACAAGGCATTAATACGCACAGTTGAAATAAGGACAATAATAACTTAATTCTGTCAGAGATACTGCCAAAGCTTAACTATGGAGATGAAATTATAAGTAGAGCACTGGGACTGAATGCTAAGTTTAGGTTTATATGCAAGAAAAAGCAGGTTGGATGGTTGGATTTGTGGGATCAGTTTAGATTAATATGTAAGAAAGAGCAGGTTGGTTGGTAGGTTGGATTTATGAAATCAGTTCAGGTTAATATGTAAAAAAGGGCAGGTTGACTGATTGATTGGATTTATGGGATAAGTTCAGGTTAATATGTAAGAAAGGGCAGGTTGACTGATTGATTGGATTTATGGGATAAGTTCAGGTTAATATGTAAGAAAGGGCAGGTTGACTGGTTGATTGGATTTATGGGATCAATTCAGGTTAATATGTAAGAAAGGGCAGGTTGACTGGTTGATTGGATTTATGGGATCAATTCAGGTTAATATGTAAGAAAGGGCAGGCTAGCTGGTTGGTTGGCTTCATGGGATCAGTTCAGGTTTATGTGTAAGAAAAAGCAGATTGACTGGTTGGATTTTTAGGATCAGTTCAGGTTTATATGTAAGAAAGAGCAGGTTGGTTGGTTGGATTTGTAAGATCAGTTCAGGTTTACATGTAAGAAAAAAAAGCAGGCTAGCTGGTTGGTTGGCTTCATGGGGTCAGTTCAGGTTTATGTGTAAGAAAAAGCAGATTGACTGGTTGGATTTGTAGGATCAGTTCAGTTGGAAAAAGAGAGCTTTTAATTTATACTTTTATTTTACTTCTGACTATAAAATTAAATTACTTTTGAGCAAAAACTACTTATAATATTACGTTTCAGCATGCCGTCATTAGGGATTTTCCGACAAATGGATGTATCAACAAAAAACATATATGTAATTTGTTAATTACTGATATCAGCTGCTTAATAAGAGTTATAGCGTCTTTCTTTGTATTGGCCTGAGAACAAAACTTTGGGTTATCCTATAAACACAATATATTAAATTGAAGATAAACTATTATTGCAGATGTTTTGCTGAGAGTAGTAAATAGTAATTGGATTAGTTAAATTATTCGTCAGACTAGAAAGCACTTGTACACAGGTATGTATATATGAGGGTACCTTTGTCATTTTCACAGTATACAGTTGTATATTTAATGTAACTAAAATACATCACTATCCATTAATAAAACGGTAATATTTAAACGTTTTATTGGCTAACACGACTTACATTTGATTTCTTCAATACTTTAGGATTTTCCAGTTCCCTCTCTTCTTCAGAAGCAAGAACTCTGTATTTTATTTCACCTAAATAGTTAGTTGTTACATCTCTGAATCTCAGTCTTAGAAACTTTTGCTTCATAAGAAGATAACAAAAACCTACTGTTTGTTTTAAGCGGGACCACAAACCTGTAGGGGTAAAAAAAAAGGTAATGTAAATAGTGTAATATTTTAATGAAATCGAAGAAATGTTTAGGATAATAAAATTTATCGCAATTAATAATATTCTAAAAAGCTACTTAAATCCTAACTATCAACGTTAAAGATCTGTACTGTAGCCGAGAAGAAAATATAACTACAAAGCCAAGTGTTTTCTTTTTATTTATAATTGTAATAACAGTAATTCCAAACTCAACAATTCTGTTGAGAAATGCAAGGTTGAAACTTCGAAACGTTTTGAACTTTTACAAATAATTTGATGAATAAATACTTCTATATTTGTGTATGAGCAAAGTCTGTCTAGAACGTTCTTCTGTAAATGGAGAAACAAGTATTTGTTTTGGAAATGTTATATGCATTCTATCTAAAGAAAGCTACCTCTCCGATATTTCTTGATTAAAAGGTGCCCCCAGTGGCACAGCGGTTTGTCTGCGGACTTACAACGCTAGAAACGCTAAATACTCGTGGTGGGCAGAGCACAGATAGCCCATTGTGTAGCTTTGTGCTTAGTTAGAAATAAAATAAAAATTGATTAGAAGGAAATAAGCCATTTTTACTTCGAGACAATTATAATTACTAAGTGATAGCAGTCCTCCAGTGTTACGGCGGTAAGTTTATAGGCTTATAACACTAAAATATAGGGTTAGATCCCCCCGGCGGGCACAGCAGATAGCCCAAAGTAGCTTTGCTCCAAAACAAACAAACAAATAAATAAAGTGTTATAGCAGTGCTCAAATTATAACTAGGTAAAAAGTGAAAATACATAAATGTAATGAAAGAAGTGAATCCATACTCTCATATACCCCTCCCCCTTTTAGTGGCTAAGCGGTAATTTTGCAGGCTTACAACACTAAATACCAGGTTGCGATACCCGTTGTAGGCTGAGCACAGATAACCCATTGTGTATATTTGTGCTTAACTGTGTATATATATATATATAAATCATGTAATTTCATTACGTGATTAATCAGTCATTGATTATAATAAAATTCTATCTGACAATGCTTTTGTATAAAACAGACATTAAAAGTAAACGAAAAACCAGCTTTACCAATGGCTGATAGAGGTGTCTGACACAAGGAGAATCAGTACGACTGTGGCTGCACATATCTTCTTTCATTGAGGATAATTCAGTCAGTAAATTCCCACTTTCGAAACATTCGTCCATACGCAAAATTTTGAAATACGAGGAGACGAAATTATTATTTATTTTAACAACAAAAACGGAATTTGCTCAATGTTTCCTCCCTTCGAGTTCTATTTGACAATAAACATCTGATGCTTAGGATAACTAAGCTTGACAAGTGAACGATAGTTATATGAGATTCGTGTCTGAGTAAAAAATAAGATGAATCAGACGTTATACGTTGACGTTTCTTTCAGTACCTTGTTTTTTGTGTAAGCCTAAATTAAGGATACGGCACAGGGCTTTTAGGGGCTTAATCAATTGTTAATAATTACGACAAAGTAGTATCACTTTAACTTCGAGTACCTATTGTTTCAGGGTTTTAGTCATCTCTCAGCGATTGGTAACGAAAAGGTTTCATTTGTTGGATTTTTCTACAATGACACACATTTCCCTCTTTTGGTGAAACTTGAATCCAAACCTATGTCAACGAAAAATAACGTTTGGTAACATCTTTACGGGATAAGAAATCTAATTCTTTCTGTTCCCTATATATTTACAGTTGTTGATTAAAGTAATAGGTTAAGGTTAAGGTTATAGGTTTAGTGCCTCTTCAACAACTATTTTAATATATCAAAGTACTGACCCGGCATGGCCAGGTGGATAGGGCGCTCGACTCACAATCTGAGGGTCGCGGGTTCGAATCCGCATCCCACCAAACATGCTCGCCCTTTCAGCCGTGGGGGCGTTATAATGTTACGGTCAATCCCACTATTCGTTGGTAAAAGAGTAGCCCAAGAGTTGGCGGTGGGTGGTGATGACTAGCTGCCTTCCCTCTAGTCTTACACTGCTAAATTAGGGACGGCTAGCGCAGATAGCCCTCGTTTAGCTTTGCGCGAAATTCCAAAACAATCAAAGTACTGTCCAGTCATCAAGTAGTTAACTTATTAAATGTAATTGTGTCATCTGAGCAAATGGAAATTTTAAGTCTAGACATACATTTTTCGGTTAACAACAATTTTTCAGTCAAAGAGGATTTTACCGTGTTAACAGAAATGTGTTTTTAAACGATTAAGGTTAATGGGAGGATAGAACATACAGTTAGAAAAGAAAAATCCAATGAGTCATTGGACCAGAATAGTAAATCTAGATTTAATTTAAGTAACTTTGTATTAGAAAATTTCCGCCTTTTACACGTTTGTATTTAGAGTACTGTAAATCTTTTTTAACGATTGTGTTAGTTTTCTCGAAACAGGGACAGGGTCTATAATTATTGATTGGCTACGTAAGAAGCATAGCAATAAATTAATAATGTCACTATGTGCAAAGTTAAAAGTAGATGGTATGAGGTTTGTCTGCCCTATGTTCTAGGAATGTCAACAAGAATAGGTAAGATTCTTACAGACTTTATTGTAACTTTCTCCCCGTGTTGTAAGTTAAATAATTAATTCACGGATGTAAAGGGTAAAATAGAACAAGTCGATAAATATAGTTTTTACAAAATTCCTTGTATCTATGGTCGAGCATACAACGGCTAAACTTGCAGAAGTCTGAAATTAGGAATAAAGGAGCATAAAACAGGAAGAAATTGCACAGGAATGTTAATAGCTTTACGTGGATGGAAATGCCACAATTGTCAAATTTTCTAATTAAGGGCGTGACTATGACCATATTTTTGATCAATCAAAGTAACTGTTCAACATGTGCTCCTCCAGCGTCTAAAATGTACTGCATTCCAGATAAAATGGACGTTACAGCAACAACATGTATCTGATCTGGTATGCTGATCACTTTCTGGACACTTGCATCCTTGAGGTCTGGAATTGTGCGAGGCTTTTCATGGCACTCGCATGACTTCAGATACCTCCATAACCAGAAATCAGCCGGTGTTAGGTCCTCCATAACCAGAAATCAGCCGGTGTTAGGTCCGGTAAATAAGGCGGCAATTCACGAAGAATGTAACATAAAATGAACCAGTCCTGAAAGTGTTTCACCTGGTGAGCCATATGTGGAGAGGTATGAAAACTATAGTATCTGGCACATTTCATTGCTGTAGCATAGGCATCGAATTGGTTGTGAGTATTGCATGGTACAGTGCATCCTTGACTTAGTAGGTTTACAGTCCACATTCCGGTGGTTTTTCAAACCTTTACGGTCCAATAACAAAATCAATTATGAAACCGCACCACACTGTCACCTTATGGTGATGTGTTAGGAATGTTAAATGTGGATTATATACCGACTAGATAATGCTGTTGCGCATGTTGATTCTTCCAGGCAGTGTGATATGTACTTCATCAATCCATAAGATATTTGCAGGCCGTTAGTCATCGACATCCAGTCTTGCCAAGAAGTGCAATACCAAACCAATACCCCAGGTAAAGTTCAACTTATTCAGATGTTGCTTGTAAGTAAATTGGCTGTAAGTAAAAAGGTGGTTAGGGTGCTTGACTCGTAATCAGAGGGTCGCGGGTTCGAATCCCCGTCACACTAAACATGCTCGTCCTTTCAACCGTGGGGGCGTTATAAAGTGACAGTCAATCCCACTATTCTTTAGTAAAAGAGTAGCCCAAGAGTTGGCGGTGGGTGGTGATGACTAGCTGCCTTCCCTCTAGTCTTACAGTGCTAAATTAGGAACGGCTAGCGCAGATAGCCCTCGTGTAGCTTTGCCCGAAATTCATAACAAACAAACAAAAATATAGCAACAGAGCTTCTGAAACTATAAGATTACAGAAGCATTCCAGTTAAAATTAAGACTGTGATAATGTAACTTGAAGAACTGCAAAACTTATGGAAGCAGTGATAAAGAAACTTTGGAAAAATAAACTTAAGAAAACAAACCAATGGAATTTTAGAGACTATAGATTTATAGAAAGAGCACCATGTACATCCGGGACTATAAATATAAACGAAACCGTGCCAACAGACTTTAGGGACTCTAAACTTATATAAAACACTCCAACAGAATTTCAGGAACGATAAAGTTATAAACGCAACGCTCATAGAAGTTCAGGAGCTACAAATTGACGGAAGTGGAGCTAATGCTAGTTTATGGAATGTAAAATTACAAAACGTTTCCACAGAATACTAAGGACTATAAAATAACGATCCATTGCTAACTGAACATCATGGAAAGGAGACTTATGTTTTGTTTGCTTTATATTTGAATTTCGCAAAAAGCCGTCCCTAATGTTAAAGTTATAGAATAGAAGGATAGCAACTAGTTAAAACCACCCACCGCCAACTCTTGGGCTACTCTTTTACCAACGAAACGTGGGATTGACCTTCACGTTAAAACGCAACCTCAGGATGATGACAAGATTCGAACTCGCGACTGCGAATTGAGCACCCTAGCCATCGCTTTGATATATAGGTGAGGATTGCGTGTATCTTCAAGACATCATAAATTACGAAGCTTAAGTACAATATTTTGATACAAAATTGAGAAATTTATATCATATATGTACAGGACATCATAGATTATAATGTTTAAGTCGTGTATGACGTTACAATGTATGACCACGTTAAATTTATAGATAATGTTTAATGTATAATGCTACATTGTACGAACATGTTAAATGTACAGATTACAATGCTTACGATCTTACAATGTATGAGTATGTTGGATTACAAAGACAATATATCAACAAACCGTATAAAGTTTCGCTTAGATACCTTTAAAATACTTTAGAAAAGCCCCCCCCCCCCACCGGCACACAGTGGCTCAGCTCACAAAGCTAAAAATCGGGTGGGTCCAGCACCGATAGCTCATTGTGTAGCTTTGTATTTATAAACAAACAATATTAAAATCTAATATAGCAGTGGTCAAATATACAATTTTTTATGAAAATTAAATAATTGAAAAATATTATACATTAAACAAACCACAAAGACATGATTTGAAAACAATGTGGGAGTATTTTTTTAGTATATTGTTCAACACTTAGTCTTCTAACAAAACTGTTTTGGTGGCTCTGTTTCTAAGGTATTTTTGCTATGGTAGTTTCGTTTCTTATTCATTATGAGCCATTAATGTTACTAATTTTACTACCTACTTTAATGAATATTTGTTCGGCAACATTAACTTTCTTCTTGAAATGTAGATATAATTTGTAAGAGTAATTTCAATCCTAATTATCTGTATTATAATACCGTGGTTAAAATCACATTAAATACTTATTCTAAAATAAATATAATAAACAGTGTTACATACTCGTTTTTTCCTTTCGTCTGGGCTGAATTAGTTTGCGCCATCTATACAAAAAACAGAAAAAATCTGAAAACAGCGAAAATGGAAAGTTTAAAATATTAAAGATAGTTCCTAATTTGAACATTATTTCAGGCTTGTATCACCAGAGGAAGAGAAGCGACTGCTACCAAAGACCTGACTCCACGCAAGTGTCCGATGAGTGTTAATTTAGATGCTACAATCTATAAGTATTATCAAGAGGTTCACATGTTATCATTCATTTGTTCTATTCAATGGTTGGCTTACATTTTCTTACTCTTTTTATCGCAAGTCACGCAACATTGTTTTTTTTTTTTTTAGTTTTCGAAACGGCTTGTTTGTCTATTTAGAGCAAATACAAAATGGGCTATTTGGTATGTCCACCGCAAGGAATCGAACTCCGGAATTTAGCGTTGTAAGTCAGCAGACTTACCGCTGTCCCACTTGGGAGACTTTCCAAATGGTTTACAGTCCAATTAGTAACTTTATCTAATTATATGTTTCTAAATTATACGCTTGTAAAATATTTTTACATATTCCCAGGCTCATTACTCTTGTTTTCGTGCTTTTGAGAGTAAATATATGTACGTTTGGTTTGTAGCTGGTGTAAACAAATCTCAAACCCATAGAACTACTACTGATCTTTCACAAAAAAGGAGATGGATAGCATAAGCATGCAGTACAAGAAAAGGACCGGGCGTGTCCTATTGTTATTATTCCTGACTGTGAATCCGAGGATCCATGATTCGCGCTCCATTGCCTAAAGATCCCACTATTCGATTGGAGTAGCTAGTGATGTTCGCTATCTGATTTCTCTCTAGTCTATTATATCAAGTTTATAGACGGCTAGAGCAGGTAAGTCCTGTTTTCTTTGTGCGAATATCCGAAACAAATAAGCAAAATGCAATGAAAAGGCAGAATGTACCATGTGTTTTGACGTGCGTAAAATTTAGGGTTTTAACACCAGTAGTGACTACAAAGTTTATTTATTTGATGTTAATATCAATCATCCTCACTGCTGGTACAATAATTAAAACTTAAATACATCAAAAATTGAATACGTCTTCTTCTGTTTTTTCTTATATATGTGTGAAATATAACATGTGTATGATTATATGCTAAGGGCAGTTTTATTTATAATTATTACCAGCGCCAACTGTCTCAAGATTTGTATGTATATAATGATTTTATGTACCATTCTACATCTATTCCTGCATATTTGAATACGATAACTAACTTTGATTAGTACTTGTTTAACACTTGTGTGTGTGTGTTTAATATTGCCTGTAAGCGATCCGTTCTGAAAGCTAGACAGAGAATCTCAGCCTGCTTCCTTTTAAAAATTCTGTTTGGGGAGGCTTTTATAACTGTAGGATTACTGGAAAAAGCTATCATTCGGTCAAATCTCTTTTATTAGGTTTTAGCCTTATTGGATTTGATGTTTAAGCATTCTATAATTATAAAAGTAAATAAAGCTGGCTCTCAAAACAAGGAGAAAAAGTTGATTAGCTTTAGAAACATCTGCAAACACGTATTCCTCATAATATAAACCATGGCCAGGTGGTTAGGGCACTCGACTCGCAATCTGCGGGTCGCGGGTTCGAATCCCCATCACACCAAACATGCTCGCCCTTTCAGCCGTGGGGGCGTTATAATGTTACGGTCAATCCCACTATCCGTTGGCAAAAGAGTAACCCAAGAGCTGGCGGCGGGTGGTGATGACTAGCTACCTTCTCTCTAGTCTTACACCGCTAAATTAGGGATGGCTAACGCAGATAGCCCTCGTGTAGCTTTGCGCGAAATTAAAAAAACAAACAAACAAAAAACATAACATAAGAACTAAATCAGTTACAAGCTAAATAATAGTTTTAGAGTGAAATCAAAATATTGTTACAAAACTGCAATTGTATTTTTTTATACAAATCTTTAGCAAACCACTGTTGAACTGGTGAGTTCATCATAAAAGCACGGTAACATAGACGAGAATTAATACGTTGGAGCTGCTTAACACCCATGTATCATGACAAGAAAAATATTGTATCAGTACATATAACAATATCAGTTTTTGTATATGTACATAATGTGGAACTGAAGACAGGTTTATCAATTTAATACTTGTGTATCTCAAAACGGGTTGCTCATGAAGTATATAATTAACAATAGTAAAAATCACTATATATATAGTCAGTCCAAAATTTACTCAGTTTTCGAAATACTACTCAAGTTTTGACGTATATATATATATAATATTCAGTAGTTTTACCGTACTTTATGACACTCAATACAACTGCAGTTTCTTGAATGTACAACAAATTATTTTTTCGATCAAAGTTATAAAAACGTTTTTACGATATCGAAAATACGACAAGATTACGTTCCTATTTTTCGATTCTCTTGGCAGAAATAAGTGTAAATATTTACTTCTTCTGCCTTGAACCGCATACTTTATCTAACCTATTGTACTGTATATTGTACTGTAGCTATCCATTTGTTTGTTTTTATCACGATGCCTTTTTCATGTTACTTCATTTAATTTTGAACTGTGTTCTTAGTCTGTAAGGCTCACGTACATATGAAGCGCTGAAAATACTTGGCTAGCATTCTCCTATGCAGGTCATATTTTTAAAAGTTTCTTATACGATCTCAGTATTGTTTGAGATGTCTTTGAACAGTAAAGTCAACACGTTCGTGCTACTTTTTTTACTTATTCCTCGTGGCATCATTAATTAGGGGACGAGAATAGGGCATCTTCAGTGTTGTTTCTTCAGTTTTATATTTTTTATATCAGAAAAAAAAGCATGCTTAGTATTGTTATTAGTGGATATAATTTTATTTAAAATAAAACAATTTGCTAATAATTATGTTTAAAGATTAGGTTACATTCAAGGGGCATAATTTGTTACTTTCGGGACGTACTGGAATTGAATTTTCCTGATAAAATTTACTTGTGAAAATTTTCTCTCTAATGTATAAATTTTAAATTGAGTACGTAATTAACAACGAGCATGCAGGCAACCAACTGAATCACGCTAGCTTAGTACAGAATGAAATTCTCAATCTTATCTTGTACAACGCTACTTGCAAGTCTCTGAAAAGGCTATGTTTATGACTAAATGTAGGTCAAGGTGTTCAGTTTTCTGCAACATATAAGAAACAATACAAATAAGTTACTGCAATTAAATATGATGAAAAGACACTCATCATTGTGTTTTTAAAAATAAAAATCCATAAAACCACTGTTGAGGCTTGACATGGTACTAAATGTAAAGACAAATATGTAAACAAGTGTCTAGTTTTACTCCTATGCTGAACATTTATCAAACAATATCCCATATAAAAGAGTAATGCTTTCCTTGTGTATCTGGGAGTTAGATAAATTATCATTTAAGATCTGATTCAATATCTTTCTACCGATGGTTTTTCTTATCTTACGTCACAAGTACAAGTAACTGACCTTGTTGGTCATCGGGTGTTTCGTAAAAGAAAACAAATAAACACTGAGTTATGCTTGTGATTGTTGTTAATATAGTGTTTGATATGGCCTCTGAAGTAGATTCATTAGACAGGAATCTCACCTTTGGTTATCAGGATTGCAAATATGGAATTTCTCCAAGAATATTTGGATTTGTTTATAAAGAAAGCAACATTCGGCACATGAATGAAAATTTGGCAGAAATAATGGGAAACTGAGACCTTTACATGGGTTCACTTATAAGTATTATTCAGAATAACAGATCTGAAATTAAAGATGAGTTTGCCTGAATCAAGATCAGTAGAAAACCAGAATTCCTGTGTTTTGTTAGTTTAATATTTTGCATGCGTTGATTTAATCGTAGAATAAGAGAAAATAAGTGAATAAAGTCCAAGTAGGAGGTATGATAAAGAATCGAGTTTATCAAACAGAAGAGGATTTTGGTGTTAATTCGTGTTATTGGTTGAGTAGACGATTTGTCCTAGATTAATGGATTGTTTGCTCTTATACACGTGGAATATGCAAGGCCGTCTACAGAGGCAATAATAAACACCACTTATATGTGTGTATTCATGAAAATAGAACCGACCAAAAATGACCATCTCTCTCTCTCTACCTTTGCTATATACACACACACAGTCAAACTACTAATCAAGAAATGTCCTTATTTGACTCTAAAGCTCTAACGACAAGTTGTACAGAAATGGATTACTTACAAAAAGTGTTTCTGTGTTTGGGGTACCGTGTTTATATAGGAAGTGTTGGTTATACGTATATAACGCACTGATGTGTTCTGAGATGCGCGTGTGCGAAGGTCTTCCGGTTTGTCCTATATATGCGTCTCCATATATATTTTTATTTATTAGTGTATCTAACTAAACAGAATATTTTTTAATTTAAATAACTGTTATACTTATGTAGGACTAAACTTTTTCTAGTTTACTTCGTGTATTTATCTTGTAATTCTGTATTTCCTTTATAAATATCGTGGGCGTATTTCATAAATAAAATGAGAACTAACAAAACTTAGTCAATAATTTTATGAATAATGATATTGTTGTTTTCGCGAGTGGAAAGTGAATTTCGTAAATTATTCCTTAGTTTAGGAGTTAGGGTAGAAGGCTTGTCTTATTTCGAAAGCCTTTTTTTAATTTCATAGGTTTTTTTCCTTTTTCTGCTTTTTGAATTTTGTAAGAAAGAACTAAATTGAACTTTTGCAGGTAAAGGAGAATATCCTAAAAAAAGCCCGGTTTACTGAAATGTCAAGCATTGCTAAGCAGGACAGGAATTAACGGAAACGTTAAATTTTAAATTTAAAATGTTGGTAATTAGGGCATCCGACCCGCAATGTGCAGGTCGCCGGATTGAAAGTCATTGCCGAATATTCTTGTATTTTCTGTTATTGTTAGTATTACTATACTTTTTCAGTTAGGCTTGGCAATAACAAATTTGATAAACAATTAGCAGAATAGACTGTTTATATAACATCAAATAACACATAAATACTTACGAAATAAGTTTTGTTGAAAAACAGTTAAAAGAATAAAGTTAGAAGAAAAATCAACATTTACTGAAAATTATAATTGGATTGAATTTGACATGAGTGGCGTTGGCTAGCTGTCTTACTTCTAGTCTATAACTTCATACATAGGGATAGCTTTGGAAAATAGCTCTCAAGTAGCTTTGTGCGAAATTCGATAATAAAATGTAAGTAAAATGCTTAGGGAAACCTACCATGTGATAAAGATGTCATATAGTTTTAATGTGACCACTGAAAAAAAAGGTCCTTTTATTTTATATGATTATAATTTACCAAACTTTTAACTGATATGTCAAGTCCAATAACTTATATAAACACTTTTCCTTTGGCAGTGATCAGGTCACCTAACGTTAGACATATAAACCCGATACTAGTTAGAGCCTAAACATAATATATTTAAAAGGGTATTACATGTAAAATATGGTCGATTAGTCTTTAACTAGTGAAATGTGTAATTTACATTATGGACTTGTATAAGCAATGCAAAACACAGAATGTGACTGTGATACGTACATGAAAGGGGTCGGAGCAAGTGCGGTTTACTCCGACCCTCTTGTAGTATCAACAATCTACATTCACGGACGACATACCACGGTTCGGAAGGGAGGATGAAGTCTCAGCGCACCTGACCCTCCTAGGTCATAAAGACCTAAATTCCTGTCAGGAGGAGAAGCAAAGCTGTTGAGTTCAGATGTTGTTGTTTTTTACATTGTTCAATTACCTTGAAGTGTTTTTTTTCTTAGCTTTATTTACTATACTTAACAACTGTGAAGTTAATATTTTCATTCAGCATTATTTCCTCGTGTTTTCCGCTTGTGAATTCCGAAGTTACAGTAACCACTTCTGGTACTTTGCCAGAATCCGATGCCATATTTTCAGCCACGGGCGAACCATCAAGGGATATATTGTCGCTCATTCGCTGGGAGATTGAGCGGTATATGAGCCACCCTCTCTCACCGACATTGGCCCCACTTCCTCCTGAGCCTTTTTGGGCCCGGCTAGACTGTTGACGATTTTAATCGTTTGTTCCCCCTCCTCGAAGTTTGCCGAGCCTTTCCGCTCACTACCTGATGATTCAGCTTGTCTGTCAATGTTCTTTTCAGACTTTATCTCTCAGATATGTGTTTTGTCTCTTACATCTGTTTCCTATGACCCTAGATGTTTCTTCTTCTATGAAACCACTTGCCGTCCATATTTAGTCCTTTCCCCGATTTTCGAGTTCACGTGGACTAATTGACCCCTCAGCTGGGTATGGGCATTAATTTGCCTTGCCTCCACAGACTTTGGATCCATTTGCTCTTGCATCGAGCAGACTTGCCCTTTCTCGAGTAACAGTTGTGTTTGGTTTTGGTTCTACCTGTTTCAGAGGCGAACCCAGATTACCCCAATTTTCATACCTTCGTCGCACTCTCACAACTCTTTTAAGGTACCTTTCTTCCCTTCACCTGTCGGAGGCTCCTCACTGAAATCCTCTCCATTGTTACTCCTACTTTGGCTCGTCTGTCTTCCTCAGCTCTCAAGCTTCAAACATGGTTTGTTTGTTATTAGGACCTCTTGGGCTGTGATGGAGTTTGACAAGGATCCGTCTCCAGACTCCTTATTGAACGGAAATCTGTGTAATTGGCAGTGCTCTTAGGGCAAGTCATTGGAGTTTTGATTATACTGCCAATTACACCAAATTTATTTAATTGGGGATTGTTGTGGTGAGTGGGGCTCACAAATCACTAACTCAAGGTACTTTGCAGTTAGACCAAAAAAAAATAACTGTAATACTGACCTGTAATACCATGCATAGGATTTTATTCAAATCTTTAGTATCTTAAAACTCACATTCATTTCTTACTTTTCAATAACCATTTCTGCTTAATTCACATAAACGATTATAGTTCACATGTAAAAATACTTCATTATTTCTATACTTATAGATCTTACTTGAAACTACAAGTTACATTAATTGAATAAGAGAGAAAACAGTATTATTACTTACACCGATGCTGGGCTGTTCTGTCTGCAAAGGTTGGATACTTTCGTCTTCATGTCTTAAGCTATTCTTTATTACTTATGCCATTCTTCATGTAAAAGTTCACTTAAAACTTAATAAATTGTTAACTTCTTTTTTAACTTTTAAATATTAATGTTTTAACTTTTGACAAAATACTGAAACAATTGTAAAAAATTTCCTCAAAAATGTTCAGTTGCTTCATCTGCATGATGTCATTTTTGTGGTGTTATGTGTTTCACTTGGTTCCTGATTCTCTGGAGTTGTATGGGGCCTTGGTCCATCAACATTCTACTCTTCCTAACTTGGTAGCTCGTTTTTCGCAGTCGGAACTGAGTTCAGCACTGATTCCTTCCCACATTTTTCCAGTCCCACCTTCCCACAGTGCCACAGTTTGATAATTTAATCAACGATGCACAACCCGTCAACAACAGTAGGGGTAACTATGTGGTTGGTTTGGGTCCAGGGGCTCGTCTCTTGAATTTCATTTATAGGGACCTTTTCTTGCTGGTGTCTTGGTTCACATCCATTTGCTTCATTGGATGGTCTTCCTCATCCATGCCACTCCATGCATGGTCCTTTTGCTTGTTCTATCATCGCCTGCTCAATCTTGGTTTCCTTTGCTGTGACGACTGCAGGTGATCCCTCTCCTTCAACCCCAATATGCTCCATCAACCCAGTCACCAGAGCTCCATCCCACGCCACCCATCCTCCATCTTCCTGCCTGGCTTTTGTCAGGTCTTTGGTGAAGAGTTTTGGTTCCTCTTACAGAGTGGCTTCATATTTAGCCCATTCCGTTTGCTCTTCTTCTTTGGCCATCTATCAATGCCAGTGGAGCATTTATCATTCCTGGGCATTGACTCTGGGGTTTCTGGGCTTCTCACTCAACATTTGCCTGTATCTCAGAGTTTCTCATGTGGCTCTTTGGAAGAAATTCTTTGGTCTCCTCGATTTTGGGTTGCATTTTCCCATACATTCCCTTTTCCCACTTCTGCTGAGTCTTTGCTTCCCCTATCCTTCCCATGTTTATCTGCTCCTTTTGGCTCCATCAGCTACTGAGGTGTCTATTGCTCCCGGTTTGGGACATTAATGTGGTCCTTCATGCCCTCACTTTACCTCTGTTTGAACCTCTGTCTATTTGTTCCCTGTTTCACTTTTCTCTTAAGGCGTATTTGCTCCTCCTCCTTGACCAATGGGCATCGTAGGTCGGGTATTTTGAGCCTCAGCATTACCTGAGCCTTTTACCACTCCTCCTATTTTATTCTTTATCTGGATCATGCTTTCCTTCCCAAGACCTCTGTGGCTCGAGAAGATCAGTCCTCCTTTTCCCAATCTGCCTCTCTGCCCTCATCCTGCTCCAGGTAGATTCCTCTGTCTTGTGAGTGCCCTCCATTGATATATTACTTGCATAGCTTTATTCCAGGGTTCCTCATTCCCACCTTTTACTCCCTTGGAACCTTTCCTTTTCCCATGATCTTTCCCCAATTAACCTGAACAATTGGGTTCAAAGTTTGACCCAGTTGGCCTTTTCCTCCTTGTCTCCTTCACAGCGTGATCTTTTTCATGTTTCCTCACATCATGTCCATCATTTTACCTTCTCCCTTGCCTTTTGTCTTCATCCACTATTGGAAGAGATTGTAGCATGGGACATGTGGACGACTCTGCACACGTTCATCTCCCACTACTTACACCATATCACCGTTTCTGCTTCCTCAGGTTATCATCTGCTTCCTGTGGCTATTCTACTGACTTCGGCAAGGCTGTGACATGAGGTAAGTCCTCATTAATGCTTTCTTTTCTTTCAGAGCCCTGCTTCAGCTTCACTTTGGATCCCACTTTGTGGTGAGTGGTGCCTGACCAGATATTCCACTTAGATGGCTATATCCATAGGCATCTTGCTATAAAATTCACATTGTAAGCTATGTTGATTCTTGTACATTTTTTATGGCTATGTACACACACCCTTGTGATAGGGTGTTTCACAAAATCACTAGAGTGTAAATTCCTCGTGATAACTGCGTCATAATATGCCTGTCCCAAACCATACCACCCATGGTTGGCATGGGTAAAGCAGAAAGGGATTGCTGCTCATCCCTGCCATGCTTCTATTGAATAAATTGGTATAATCTGCTTTTCAATATAGGGTTTTGTGATAACCCATTACACTGTCTCAGGTGTTGCAGTCCTTTCGGATTCTTCACTGCACTCCCCCTCTTTGTTCCAGTGGAGTATGGGAGTCCTTACTATTTACCAGTTCCAAGCCTCTGTGGTGGTTGACCATGGAGGCAACCTGCTGGATGGGTTCAACTAAGATGGCTATAGCCATTCAGTGCAGAGTAGGGTAATGATGTTCTGCCACTGTAGAGGGAGTTATAAGTTTCTCCAGATGAGTTAATATTTCCCGGGGTTGAGACACCCAAATCCAGTTCACCCCTCTGATAGAGTGCCCTCTTGCTACCCTTGCATGGATGCCAGTACCCAGCAAGTGAGATTTTGGAGATTGAGTAAATCAATCACACAAGTCCTCACACAGGTTTTGAGTTGTCCCTCTTCCCCTCTCAACTTGTCTTCTGTGTTGTGGGTCACAGAAGGTCTACATGGCCTACTTCCACTTCCGTCCTGGGTTTTCCCACGTTGAGTGATGAGGTTCTTACCAACCTGGGGCCGTTTGGGGCTGATTTCATGGTCGTGGGGGTTGAGTGCATGTGATGGACTTCTCTGGGATTGGAGATGAAGACAGTAGGATCCTCATCCTACCCTCTTGAGGATGTCGGTAACCAGCGAGTTTTGGATGTAGTTGACTTACTGAATACAGTCTGTCACACCCTAGCCATTCTACACCATGGGACACATCCTCACTTGCCCATTTTCCATCATGGGATTGAGTGATTCTGATTAAGATCACATTGTTAAACCATCCTCTCCCATGTGGATGTGCTCCCTTTAATGTTTCGCCATGTATGGTCCTCCCAATCATGTTAAGGTTCCTGGCGAATAGATACCTGGCTCAGCTGTGGTGCACTACACCTCCTTAGATCATCTGATCTTTCCTCTCATTTCAGGGGTGTCTTCCAGACGTATCCAGGGGATACACCTGTTCTTCCCTCGTACCAGTCCCTCCTCCATTTCAATGTGGGATTCAAGCTAATCTTGTGACCAGAGGGAAAGTACCTTATAATTATAATTTTCCTAAATGGAAATGTATTTGCAATAAGTACGTCTCACACTTCCCACCCGTCCATCCCACAATATTCCGATGGTCACGTCTTCTGCCAAACTTCGAAGTGCTGGTTCGGTAGTGGCATGTAGAGGGAGTTACATCTGTCATGTGGTAGTAGTGCTCTCATATTAGTGGAGAGGTGACACATGATAATTTAGATTCCAACAGAGGGAGGATGAAGGCTTGTGGCATGAGTTTCTGAAAAAGTTCGCATATAGAGGGCAGCACAAAATGAGAAAAGCTAATCTTGAGAGAGGAGGGAAGTACCGACTGGAAATACATTTCTACTAGTGATAATTTTAACTTTTGAGTTGGTTTTTGTTGGAAAAAGCTTAATAAGTTAGTTTTTCATCACATTGTAATTAACTGTATAACCGATTCAAATGTAATTTTCACATCAATACACCAACCTAAAAGGAGTAAAACAAAATCTGGAGAAATTGCATACTCCACATCACCAGGCATAAGTTTATAACTAACTAAAAATACGCTTCTCATAGAACAAGTCTGTATGTGGGCATCTACAGCTTAAATACATTTACCTAGAGTGTATAAACATAGGAGTTTATATTTCCAGTCACTTCCTTCCTTCGGTAACAGACTATTCATAGAATAACTGTCCAAACCTCTATACATTTTAGATTTAAACACCTCAATAAAGTCCCCATTCCTAAGTTATTTAAACTAAGTATAATTGTAGCTCATATATACTTTTCCCAGCATGTTGATATCTTTATACTTTATAATATGACAAAAACTTTAGACAGTGCTCCAAATGAAGCCTTACCAAATTGTTGTACACATGTAAAATGAATTTTTTTGTTCTGAAAATCAAAATCACAATAAATAAAACCGAAGACTTTTTTATCTTTTTTAATAAAACTGGACTTGCTACAAAATGTTTTAGGAGTTTACTGAAAATCATCCCTAAATCCTTCTCTATATCCACAGCTCAGTGCCTATTTCACACCAGAAATACAGGTAAAACTTTTCCAAATGATTGTACTCCATACCTTATGTGCATATATTTACAATTTTTGATACTGAAACTTCAGGTTTTTACAGTTAGGCTCAGTTGTTAAAAAATAAGGAATGTTTTTTAGTACATTTGATTTAAAACAAACCCTGATAATTTACTTCTTTACTTGTCTACAATTGTAAGCATCTATTTAACTTACTAGTCATTTAACACTTTTTAAAGGTTTTTTGGAAGTCCTATCAAAATGATGGAAGTTGGTAAAGTAAGACAACTTTTTTTTAATTAGTCTTTCTCAAAAACATTAAATAATTGCTAACTTTCTAAATAATTTATGAAAATCGGTTCCAAGTATTTTTTAACAGTAGCAGTGAAAATAATAAAATCCATTTTAAAATAAGTTAAATGACAGATATTTTTCTTCTGTATTTGTAATTAGTTTAAACAAAAAAACTTACAAATTTTATTATTCATGCCAGGAAAAGTTCAATAATTATTATCTCCCTGGTGTTAATAGTAATTTTATTTTATTCCCATATGCTTCAGCACCCAAAATTCTGCTAGTAAGCTTTATATTATTATATATATATATTTGTGAGGTGTTTTTCGTGTATCAGTAGCTCTGCTAGCCATTTATGAGTTTTCTTTGTAGAATGTAAGATTTTAGAAGGAATGTACCTTTTCACTTAGCTTGAAATAAGAAAGATACCCCAAAGTTATTACATTATTCTCACGTTGATTAGTAGCATCTGGAACTCTATTTCTAAATGTTTGTATACAACTTATTAACATTACTACACGTTTTTAATAAAAACAAAGGTTATTACATGAAGAACACTACCATCAAGTGCTTTTATTTAGTCACATTTCTAAACATATCCACTGCAAGGTGTCTGGTAATAATGGAATTGACAATAAAGTATCTGGTAAAAATAACACCAGTAATAATGTGAAGTTGGAAGCAATTGTTATGTTATAAAACTCATAACCTGACAATTTTGCTGCTGTTATTTTTTATTTTTTAAAAGAAGTTTTGCATTTTGTTCCCCATTTTGCATTGTTATTTATGACATTTTTCTCCCTAGTCTTTGCCAAGACGTTGCTTTTTCATACTTGCTAAAGTGATAATAGTGATTTTTGTGTCTACAGTCTAACCGCTGACATAGTGATAAAAACAATTACAAAATACTGTATTAGTACTAGATGTACTTCTGCAGAGTCCCTGAAAGTGTTCAATTTGAAGAGTAAATAAAACTAAAATGAAAAGTTACAAATATTTTTCTTTCTTGCTTTTGAAGTTCACATTTCATGCTGTGTTGTAGCCCACAGAGTGCATAATTCTTCCCATGATTCATGGAATGCGCATGTTTTACTGATGTCACATGATGGGGTAAATAGGGAGAAAACAATCAGATTATGCTACCCAGGATCACAAGTGGAAGATATAACTGACAGAGCACATAATCTCAGTTATTCCATCCTCTAAACTAAATTAAAATAATTAAAATTAAATAATCCTAAAGCCAGCCCTTTTCATTCATATACTTATCAAGCATTTTCTTAAACTCACTTACATTTTCTGCCTCTACAACATTTGAAGGGAACCCATTCCAGAGGCCAACCACCCTGTTAGAAAAATGAAACTGTCTTAGATGACGATGACTCCTACCTTGCCAAAATTTATATTTGTGGCTCGTAGTCATACTATTCTCACTGTTAATATAAAAAAGATGATGCACCAACACTATCAATTCCCTTTACAATCTTAAACACTTCAATCAGATATCCGCTAACTCCTCATATGACAACCCCTCCATCCCAGGCACCCTTCTAATAACCTTTTTCTGAACCCTTTCCAACAAGTCAATGTCAT
>NW_013666375.1:14655-39088 GCF_000517525.1 Limulus polyphemus | reverse complement strand
GTGCTTAGAGCAGGATATGTGAGGCATCGTTTGCTATTACATTTTATAACATTAGCAGCAACATAAGTACTATAACCAGCTCGCTAGGCTAAGTTATAGTTAGTTAAGTTAGTTGAGGCAACGACATTTAACTGCATAAAGATTGAACAATATAATGGAAAAGTGCGACATAGGCAGCAATAAATCACATTCATTGAATATATGTGTAGAATGTTTGGAGTTTGAGTATTGATTTTCTACTCACACACGCACACGTATATATATATATATATATATTTAATATTCATACCAATAACAACTAATACTTCATTGTTATGAAATTGTATGTATATTGCAATTTTTTTACCCAACTCAACAACTATATTTTTCAGTGTGGCAACATCGTAAAGAATGAGAAAAATACCGAATATATGTAGAAACTGAATGCACCATTGAAAATTTTAAAAATTATTCTTATTTTTTAACCTAAAGACGGCTCAGTCTAACTTGAATAATTTGGATACGAAATTATATTTGCTACTACGATCTTATTATCACTACAAACTTAAGTAGCTGTGCAATAAAAAAGTGTGAGCCAGTATATCTCCTGAATTTGCTTGCACTGATTGGCTACATCATTTATGTCAAGGGATATTATTTTGATGTTTTTCTAGATATTCTCTAGGGATAATCCTCTGGGATTTTCTACAAAACATTCTATTGTATATTAGATTATTATGTGATTTTGACTGGTGTTTCAGTTCTTTTTTGTTTTGACAAAATGATCATGCACACAGTAAACTAACGTCTAGATGCTAATGGGTACCTTTCTAGAAGAAACAATGATCTATTTGATTCCTTCCTTCCTTGGTACTGTTTTTATTAAATGTCTACCAGGGGCGGGGGGGGGGGTCAGAGTTGGCTATTCATCATGAACTTGAATATACTGGGGAGAAGTTAGACACTGTTTCCTGTTCCTTCTTTCACTAGGGCTCCCTCTACTCAGGGCTCATCATATCAGCCACCTTCTTCCTCTTTTCTGCAGTTCGTTACGCGAGTTTGTGAAGTTTTGGGGATTAACCCCATTGCTTTTAGTCTACCCTGCCTTGTTGTCAGATAGATCTCAGGGGGGTTATTTAGATCTTCCTCCTTCCCCTGATATTGCCGTGCATGCAGAGAGGTTTACAATGCAATTGCAAAAGGATATTGCTATGCCTTGCTCCCTTCGTTTATCAGAACAAAATGCCCTGGCTTATCATCATCAGGATGAAGTATATTTGGACACTCAACGGTTGGATCCGTTTTTGGATCTATGGGATTCCAGGTTAGAACCTGTTATCACTCTTAACAGATCTCAAATTTCACGGATTCGTTTGACTCAGCCCGGCATGGCCAGGTCGTTAGGGCGCTCGACTCGCTGTTCGAATCCCCCTCCCACCAAACATGCTCGCCCTTTCAGCCGTGGGGGCGTTATAAAGTGACGGTCAATCCCACTATTCGTTGGTAAAAGAGGAGCCCAAGAGTTGGTGGTGGGTGGTGATGACTAGCTGCCTTCCCTCTAGTCTTACACTGCTAAATTTGAGACGGCTAGCGCAGATAGCCCTCGTGTAGCTTTGCGCGATATTCAAAACAAACAAACAAAATCGTTTGACTTATACTACTGTATTGAGATACTTCTTTTCCCTTCACCTTTTGTCTGAAGCATATCAACGCTCTCCTCATCAATTTGACGACAAACTAGGACCCTTACCAGTTACTACTTTGACTCGTTTGTCCTCTTCTGGCCTTGCTTTAGTGTCGTGGTTGGTCTGTTGCTGGGACTTATTGAGTCGAGATACCTTGTTGGAGGGTATTCGTTTGCCGTCCACGGCTCTTCGCGATTTACGGGATACGCCCTTTCTTTGGCTTTACTTGTTTGCTGGAGTCCTGGAAAGATTAGAAGCCCGAATTGATACGGCACATTTGCATTCTTCTTTATCGTTATTGGCTGCTCTCCTCTCTTCTACTCAAATGGGCAATTCTGGATGATTGACCATTCGCGTCTCGCAGCCCCCACTTTCAACACCTCGTCCTGTTGGTTCACAGAATCGGTTCTGTCCATATTATCTGGGATCTTCAGACAGGTCTGGACAGCGCCAGTGGCGTCAGTGACTACCCCTGTTCACTACACTTGGGGTTCATTCACCCCCTATCCTTGGGTTCTCAGAGTGCTGGATTTGGGGTTCGACATTCAGTTTACTTCTCCCCCTCTGTTGCCCTCCCATCCAATTGTCTTATCTCTTCCTTTGGACCTCAGATGTGCAGACCTTTGTTCCTGAGTCATTCAAGAGTTGTTCAACAAATGAGCCATCGTCGAGAAGGTCGATCCCATTCATTCAGGATTCTATTTGCTTCTATTTCTGGCTCCTAAGAATACTGGAGATTGGCATCCTATCATTAATCAATCTCGACTCAATCACTTCCTACAGCCTCCTTATTTCACCATAGAATATTTTCTTCAACTTCGATGGCATTTCACACCAGGTCTTTGGATGACCAAGTTGAATGTTACAGATATTTGCCTTCACATCCCCATAGCAGAGTCTTCTCGTCGATTTCTACGTTTTGTGCATGAGGGCCAGGTGTTGCAGTTTTGAGCTCTCCCATTTGGACTTGCTACAGCACCATATGCTTGTAAGTTTGTGAAACTTTTGTTTATAAATCATTGTTTGCAATAACAATTTGTAATAACTGTTATTGTAAATTTCATTATTGTTTATATATTAAAATATATTTGTATTAAAAAAGAAAACTGTGTGTATCAACCTGTTGTCAGATATCATAAACTGACTATATATCAGCTTTTACTTAAATGCTAAATCCAAAATACAATTTAACTATTAAATTTAAATTTATCAGTTAACTCAGTTTCAGATCATTTGAAATTGTAATACGTAACAAACATCAATGTCACTGTGAATGGGCCCAGCATGGCCAAGTGGTTAAGGCGCTCGACTCGTAATCTGCGGGTCGAGGGTTCGAATCCCCGTCACACCAAACATGCTCGCCCTTTCAACTGTGGGGGTGTTATAAGTGACGATCAATTCCAATATTCGCTGGTAAAAGAGTAGCCCAAGAGTTGGGTGGTGATAACTAGCTGCCTTCCCTCTAGTCTTACACTGCTAAATTAGGGACGGCTAGCGCAGATAGCTCTCGTGTAGCTTTGCGCGAAATTCATAACAAACAAACAAATACTGTGGATATCTGGAGTAGTAAACAAATGTGCGGCTTTCTTGGAGTCACTGGTCATTTGATACTTGACTGTAAAATGCACACAGTCATGCTAGCATGACAGCAAGGGGAGTCACATAGCTGATAACATTTCAGCTCAATATGATGAAATAACAAATCTCTTTAACATCAACAACAAGATGTCATATATGACATATGATAATGCATCCAACATGACCAAGGTATTCTGCTTGCCTGGATTTGAACCACAAACACTACCTAATGTGAGAGACGGTGATAGCTCATTTATAGATAGTAACTCAGGAGATGAACTTTTGGATGAATTTAAATCAGCTGACAATTTTTCTGAATTTCTTCCTGAACATGACCCTTGCTTTTCCCACATGCTACAACTTGTGGTCAGGGTGTCATGAAAAAAAGCTGGACCACTGCTGAAAGTAATTTCTAAAGTATGAGCCATCGTGTCCTACATTCGAAAATCAACACAAACGCTTGTTCTGCTTGAGGGAGAGGTCAGAGTTCAGTTGGTAACACCAACACGATGCAACTCAGAAATTAAGAGGATTACATCTTTTTTGAAGATTCACCAGGAGAAGTTGGATAATCTAGATACTGGTAGATCGAAACTTACTTTTCATGATTGAACTGTGCTTGCAGATTTTGTGACAATGCTGACGCCTTTTGAAGAGGCAACAGATTTCACCCAGGGTCAGAACATTGTTACTTCCAGTTATGTATATAGTATCATGTGTTTATGGGCTGATGACTGAGATTTACAGCATGCAGTCTCTGAAATGAACAAATCTGTTCATGCCTGGCTGACTCAGTATGAGCAATAAAGTGTCTTCTGCTTGACTACGACATTGGATCCCAGATTTAAACTAGACTTTAGGAACCCAGTTGAATGCTCCTGTAGCAATAAATCAAGAAAGTTTCTTCAACAAATAATCCTACAACCATCTAACCAAAAGAGGACTATAAATCCCTCTCTCACAAAACAAGTAAGATCTTTAGTTTCTTTGCTGTCGCCAATGAACCAGCCACCTCATCTTCAGAGGATACAGAGATCAACACCTACCTTGATGGTCCTTGCATTCTTGAAGAAAGCAACCATCTAGATTATTGGAAGATCCATGAAACTTTCCTACCCTATCTTTACTAGACAAACGCTACTTGAGTGTTCCAGCATCCTCTGCTCCTGTTGAGCATTTGTTTAGCATCTGAGGCAAAACCCTCAGACCTGATCGCTGCTGCCTCACTGACAAGACATTTGAGAGACTGATGTTCATAAAAAAGCAATGGAAAGTTAAGTCTCCTTTAAAAATATATTTTTGTTATAAAACTTTGTTACTGGATTTTTAAAAATAAATGTATTGAAATGTTATTTGGCCAAATTTTGTTTGTTTCATAAAATATAAGTATTTTATCATTTTGCTAATTTATCATTATTGCCAATTACCTGACAAAGTATTCATGAATGTATCCTATGTATTCATATTCAAATACTTAGCATTTTCCTCTATTCGTTTTCATAAAAATATGAAGTATTTGATTAGTGATATCCAGTATTCGTCCCATCCCTGATTTTTACTTTTAGTGAATGATAAGTAAAAGTCATCCAAAACCCTTAAGAGCATTATAAAAGGTAGCGAGTCTAGGTTAAGTTCGTTTTTGTTTTTTTGTTTTTCAAGTTAAGCACAAAGCTACACAATGGGCTATCTGTGCTCTGCCCACCACGAGTATCGAAACCCGGTTTCTAGCGTCGTAAGTCCGCAGACATACCGCTGTGTCACTGGGGGGCTTTGGTTACAAATGTCGTGGATTTGTTCAACTTAATTAGATAGACAAGGAATAAGTGGAAACATGTAATATCTTTAACAAGATTGCCCCTAGCCTAAGATAAAGAATCAGGCATGTTTGATGATAATAGTTTTAGATTTAAATATTTTTTTCCAAATGCTTAATGTTCAGGTGAAATTTTCTGAAAATTTATCATTTTATGGTAACAGTGTAATGTTTTGACAGTTTTTATTTAAAAAAACTTCTTATTGTCATGCATTTTCGTAAGTGTGAAGTAGTATTCATTATCTTTGGTTATTATTAGAGAAATGTGTCTTAAGTATTATTAGGCCTGCAAGATGTCAACATGTCCTAGGGCTTAAGTTATAATGCTAAAAACCGGGTTTGATACTCGTGGTGGCATAGATAGCTCATTTGTATTTTTGTGCTGAATAACAATGTATTATTGGATTTACGTTAGGCTTTTCTTCTCCTATTTTTTGAGAGTGCTAATTAAATTCAGTGTTCCTCAGAACATCAGTGTAATTCCATCATTCTTTTATTTTGAAGAAAACAAATTTGTTAGATGGGTGTAAGTATTTGACTTTTGATGAGTTTGAAACTCCAAGAAAAATTCATTCTTGAGTTATTATAAGCTACCCCTAAAAAAAAACAATTTTGTTAAAATTCATTCATGAGTTATTATTAAGTTATTCTTCCAAAACATTTTGTTAAAATTCATTTAAGTTATTATAAGGTACCCTTCTAAAAAGTCATTTTGTTGCCTATAAAAATGATGGATGATTTCTATTACGAAAAAAATTAAAGTTAATTGTCTAACATGTTTTTTAAACTTATTTCTAATGAAGTAAAAATATTAATTCTGATAAGTTTTACTTTAGATTTCAGTCATCTTTACTGCTACTTTGTTGATCTGGATGTGGAATGATGTTAAGCTAAGTTCAATTTGTAATTATTGTTTAAAAAATATTTTTTAATATGAAAGTATGGTATTTGAGAAACGAGTGTGATACTTGAAGACTAGTTTATAACTGCTGTGGCAGGTTCTTGTATATACATAGATGTAATTATTTAAATTAGCACTTGTGTCATCCTGAAAGTTGGCTGTGCTGAAAAGTTTGTCATTTATGTTATATTGAATAGCTTACCAACCAGCAGCATGTACATAATGTTGTTGACGCAACCGTTTTACTTGTATTTTATGTTATAAGGGGAGTTTCTTGCTTCATATATTAGGATAGCTCTATTTCATTATATTGGGTATAAAGTGATTCACTAATTACAGTTCCTGTTGTAATCTAAAAAAAAATGTCACATTTTTTTATATATGTAAGGCAATTAAAAGTTGTCTGACCTTTATAAAATAGAAACACCTCTTGTCATGTAAAGTTTTCTGACAATTTACCGGACCTGAAAAGTATACAGTAGTGTAATCAACTTAACTACAGTTACACTTATACATTCATAAGTATTAGTATATACAGTCACATTTTCATATTGTAAAATACTGAATTTAACATAGTCTTAAAAACAATTTTAATCTGAGGAAAGATTTTGATATTGTTTCTCATCCTAGAAAACTGGCTTCTGACTCAATGTAAGTTTAGGTTATCATAATTAAAATGCTAAACAAAGAAAGAACACCCTTAGCAACCATAGTTCATAGACACAGAAGATCATACAAAACATTTTCTGAAACCTCCATTCTCGAAGTATTTTTTTTTTCTTTACATTTGTAACAAATTAAACAGAGAGCAAGTGATTAAGGATAACTTTTAAGTTGGCAGAAGAAAATAGTACTGATTTAAAGAAATGGACATATTAGTATAATATTAAATACCATAAAGTACATCAGTTCTTTCTTTTTTATAACTACAAATAGAGAATGAGAGCAATGATTAGAAACATAAAGGAACATGTCAATACTTTTAGACAATGATTAACAACATGAAGAAACATGCCAATTAGTTTAACAATTTGTAGAAAAAAATTGTTATGTGCGATTTAAAATTTCTTATTGGCAACTAAGATCAAAATAATTACTTTGTGCTTATTACTAATAGATTCATACTAATCAACTTGTAAGAACATGTTTGATGTCAATAAGAAAGCATAGTTTTTAATTTTAGGTCTATGAGCATCTTTCAAACAACATGTATACAAGGGAAGTCTTGTATAAAAAAGTTTTCACAGCTCTCCCCAGTTCTGTAATTGGAAAATGTCATTATAATCCATATAAAAATCTACAGGTTTCTATCTCATATCTTTTATATTGTGGTGACTTTGGTTTCATTAAATCTAGGTTGTCTTTTGTTTTTGTATGTATATTATAATAACAGATTTAAGGGGAATATATGTATATCAGACTTTATTGGAGTAACCCTTATAGTAATATATAACTGTTAACTGTAAAAGCTAAATGTAGGTTGAGGTTTCTATATGGTATGCAGATTATTCTGGTAAAATGTTAAGAACATTTTTATCATTTGGTGTCTGTTGAGTTTATGAATGTTTAGCTATATGATCCCAGATATGTTTTTCTATTTTTGCATTACAATACCCATCTTGATATATGTTTTTCACAGGTTGGGTGTGAACTTCAAAGAGAGGTATTAAGCTATGCATTTATGATTCACATTCAAGTTTTAACAAGTATGATACAAAAGATATACACGTTTTTTTTTTAAAGGAGTATCTCAACAGAGATAATCGAAATTTTCACTTATGTGTGTGTGTGTGGGGGGGGGGTATATTACTTAGTAAAGGGTTGTAAATATTAGTTATAAATTTGACTACTTTTAAAATTTTTGAAGTTTTGAAACATAAAGGTTATTTTTCAATTACATTTTTAGATATACTATATTTATGCATTTTTTTTGCAACATCAATTATATATAGGAGTATAGTAGATTTAAAGTATGTACGAATTAGGCAGATATCATTAATAAATATTTACTAAGTATCATGTAAATTGTTTACAACATTTTTGGACTGGTTTTCTTGTACAATATTCCCACACCTACTACCCATTAAGATATTCCTTTGAATAATATGTTTGGTGAATAAATGTAGTGTTTAGCCTATTATTAGTAGTATTTTTTCATGGGCAATCTATAGTGCTAATGAAATATTCATTACCCATCTAAGTACAATGTAGCTCATTGCTTTTAGGGTTAGTAAAAAATTAAAAAATTAAAAACAGATTGTGGGCTGAATCCACAAGAATAAACTAGTAGCATCAATGCTGCATGTTTTTGTAATTCCTATATAAATGTAGGATTGCTGTGTGAGTAAGACATCTCAAAGCACCATACATATTTTAGGGTTAGTATAAGCTGCCATTTAGCTGTACAAAGTACAACTGATTTATAAAATGGTATTGGTTATTGTAAAATATTTTGTTTAATTTGACAAAATAGCATCATATTGGAACTTATTTGAAATTTTTGATGTATATTTTACATGTTCTTAAAAATATATTCCTATTTAGTTGATATGTCTACAGTCCCAATTGGCTGAAGCAACTGGAAAGTTCTAACTCTCTGAATGATTTAATTTTGATTCTTGTTTGAATTATGTTACTGGTGGAAATTAACTCAAAGAGTAAAACAAATTCTGTTGAATATTTTCAGTATCTACTAGTGAAATCTAATTTTGTAAAGTGTGTGTGTGTGTATATATATGAAAACGTGTCTTCTACATTTGGAAACTTCAAATTTTATATGGGTAGTACTCTACAAATGATGTGTACCCATTGCATTGTGAAAATATTCTTTGTTATTGTAATGGCTATAATTATATTCCTTGAATTATATCATGCTATTCTTCTTTGCTCCATACAAAGGTTAAGCATGGCCAGGTGGTTTGGGCACTAGCAGAAAATTTTAAGAGGGATAATAAATTAAAAAGATGAGATTGATCTAAATCTTTAATAAAATGGTCATTAAAACAAATCAAATCAAATGTAATAGTGTTTATAGGAGTTTTATTTTTATTAAATGATACAAAACGAGTTTATTATATATAAAAGCTAAAAACTGTGATCAATATGCCTAGATTTTTCAGGGGGCCAGGCCCCCGCGTGGCTACGCTTCTCCTTTCAATATGAAAATGCTTCTTGCATGTTCCACACACACTTTTTAGCTGTCTGGTATCTGTCTTTTCTAACCAAGAGTCTTGACTGGAAGTACAGTTAAACTGCTTTTGGGACATTTCAAAATGTAAACTAGGGGGACAGAAAAGACTCCTCCAAATCTCACTAGACTCGAACTATTTTTACGAGAGGATTGGTTTTTAAACGATACCCGAAACTCGAGGGCTTTCCAATAGTGAACTATTCTTCTTTATTCTCCTGAAGATGAATAGTGAACTATTCTATTTTATTGTCCTGAAAATGAATAGTGAACTATTTGAAAGCGCTCTAGTTTCGAGTCTCGTTTGAAAACCATTTCAACTTTTGTCTCTGATCTTCTGTGCTAACTTCTTAATCAGAATTTACGAGAGTATTAATAGTATATTACACTAGATGTGTACCAATTGTTTGTAGTATCAAAAGCCAGGCTGGTGAACGTCAAACGTGCACCCAGAAACGAAATACATCACCCCTTTCTCAAGGTATACTGTTCTAGTACTAGTTGATAACATATACCTCGTTGTTTACCGCCACAATAACGTATAGAAAAATAATTAAGTACTGGTGAATGCAAATCAAGCGTTACCCACTCTTATATTATGTTATAATAAAGAAGAAAAATGTTCTTTTTAAGCACAATACTGGAATCGGTATTATAATATGTAATGTGTAAAGGGCGGGTTTTAGTTCGCTCTTGTTGCGACAAAAATACGCACCTCAGTCTGGGGCTGGGAACGTGCTAAAGGAGTGAGTGAAATCTTACTATTCAATTGATTAAAGTAGCCCAGCAGTTGGCGGTGTCTACTGGGGACTAGCTGACTTTCCTCTAGTCATTCACTTCTAAATTAGGGACGACTAGAAGAGATAGTCTTCGGGTAGCTTTGCACGAAATTCAACAAACGATCGCGATGGTGACTTAAGTCGCCACAACTAGCATCTCACGTGTTTGTTATGTTACAATTTTTACTTAAATCGCCACATCTAGCATCTTACGTGTTTGTTATGTTACAACTTTTACTTAAGTCGCCACAACTAGCATCTCGCGTGTTTGTTACGTTACAACTTTTACTTAAGTCGCCACAACTAGCATCTCACGTGTTTGTTATGTTACAACTTTTACTTAAGTCGCCACAACTAGCATCTTACGTGTTTGTTATGTTACAATTTTTACTTAAGTCGCCACATCTAGCATCTTACGTGTTTGTTGTGTTACAACTTTTACTTAATTCGCCACAACTAGCATCTTACGTGTTTGTTATGTTACAATTTTACTTAAGTCGCAACAACTAGCATCTCACGTGTTTGTTATGTTACAACTTTTACTTAAGTCGCCACAACTAGCATCTCACGTGTTTGTTATGTTACAACTTTTACTTAAGTCGCCACAATTAGCATCTTACGTGTTTGTTACGTTACAACTTTTACTTAAGTTACCACAACTAGCATCTTAAGTGTTTTTTGTGTTAAAATTTTTAGTTATTAACAAAAATAAGCACAGTTTGAAAAGAGAGAATAATTAAAATAAAACGATCTCTCATACTGTCTTTAATCATCAATTTTTTTAAAACATTTATATAAAACTGTAAGTTGAGAATTGTAGGATCAGTGATATTTTCCTCGTTATGCGTCTGCTTCTCATATTTCCTCCGAGAATATACAGAATATGAAATAAAATGTTTTTATTCTTTTAGCTCCTCCTTTTTACATTTCAGTTAAGTGCGTTTTGAGTACTTAAGAAATAAGTCGAGTTGTTTGTTCGTAATAATAATAATACTAAAGTCGTAAGTATCCAAAATATTTATTCTCTGCTCATGTACTTATGTATAAAGTCGGTAAGCAGAAGATACGCACAAATGTGTTAGTTACCATGACAACAAAGAGCAGAAGTGGTATCACTGTTTATGTACCCAAGGGCTTGGAATCGATTGATGTTTCACCATCGACTGGGCGTTACACTGTAGCTGTTGGATGATCCATCTTTAAAAATAGAGAATTTCATTTGTTGTTATTTATATGAATCGTTTCATCTATTTAAATAAAAAAAATCTGTAACGTAAGAATTTAAATACGATTCAAAACTTTATTAAACAATTTTCAAGTTTGTAATAAGCGGTAGTTTACTAGTTAACTCAAAAGTTACAAGTTTCTTGCGAGTGCTCATTTTTTATTGAAATTTGTAGTGAACTAATTGGTTGATAGAGCTCTGATTCGATGCCCTTTGCTTGTGCAATACGACAGCTCATGTATGACTAAAGAAATGTTCCCGGATTAGGTTGCTTTGTTTCGAAAATTTGTACAAAGTTACACAAGGGCTATTTGCTCTAGCCCTCTATAAGTTTGAACTGATAGACTTGAGGGAAGGCAGCTAGTCAGCAGCACCCACACCTATTCTTGGCATACTCTAATCGAATAGTGGGATATGATTGTTACTATTACAAAGCACTTACGACCTTAAAGTGCGAAGTGAATTTTTGCGGCAACGATCTCGGATTCACAGTCGGGGACACTAACCACTGGGCCACTACTAGCACGTTTTAGATGGCCTCCTTACAAAACAACAACAAAACAGGTAATTCCGGAAAGTCAGTTCTACGACACGGATGCATTTTTCTTTTGTTGTCCTTTGAATAAATTATTGTAACTTTATCTACGAATCTTCCCACCTACTCCTGCTCCACAAGTGCTAAAAGATCCGATGACTTTTGTTTTGATGAACCAAAAATGAGATACAATAGATTCGAAATATGCATTTCAAAATAACAAAAGGGCACCCGACTCACGATCTGCGGGTTGCGGGCTAGAATCCCATCACCAAACATCCTCGGCCTATTTTTTTTGTTTTTGTTTAATACTACATTCATTATTCAGTCCCATATGGCTGACATTGTATAGTTGAAGTACTAATACTTATTCTTGAAAAAAAAAGCCATATATGCGTTTTGAGTGCTTAAGAAATTAGCAGTGTTATTTTTACGTCTATTTTACAGTTTATTTTTAAGTTTATTGGTTTGTCAATAGAGGGCTCCCCAGTGGCACAGCGGCATGTCCGCGGATTTAAAACGGTAGAACCCGGGTTTCGATACCCGTGGTGGGCAGAGAATAGATAGCACATTGTGTAACTTTGTGTTTAATTACAAACAAATTCAACATAGGAGTTTCGTTGTTTTTCTAATGTATTCAGTTTATCTTTCAAAGACCTCTGGAAGGTACTCAAACAGTGGTGTTGTGCTTTATTTACTTACGTAAAATTGAGAAATAATCGATAAAAAAGCTAAGACATCCCTGTTATCTAATGTTATAGATATACAATATTGGTGCCCTTTCGCTACAGTTAGGTCGTTATGATAATTACAGTTAACTTTAAGTACCACATGAGAAACAAATAAGTTGAACGAGTATTACTATCTTTTTAGCAAAAACGTTGCAAGAAACATGCATTACTGTCTTTAGCTCCTAGTGTTTTCCATTGGATCAGCCGCAGCGGTGAGCTTATAGACTTACAACTTCAAAATCCGGGGTTCGGCCTTATGGTGGACAACACATTGAGGGGCCTGGTGTCATGGCACTGGACTCGCAATCTGCAGATCCTGGGAACGAAACCAGTCGCCGAATATGCTTGACCTGTACATTATGTGATTGTTATAATGTAACGGGAATCCCACTATTCATCATTAAAGTGTATTTCAAGAGTTGGCGGTGGGCGGCGTTGACCAGCTGTCTTACCTATCTTACCTTAATCTATCGTTGCAAAATTAGGGACAGTTAGCGCATGTAGGTCTCAAGCAGCTTTGCTCTAAATTAAACAAACAAACGAACAAAAGTTCCTGTGTACGACAGACTTGCTTCTTCGTTCCTCTGTACGACAGACTTGCTTCTTCGTTCCTCTGTACGACAGACTTACTTCTTCGGATGTGTTTTGAACGAGTTTAATCGTTGTTCTTTTGACATTTGTTAGTTAAATTTACCGAAAGTAATATATAGAAATGGAAATCAATTGAAAGTGGCTTATTAATTCAAATTAAGCTGTTTAAATTATATTAAATTAAATCTTATACTTGTAAACAATAATCTATTTTTGAAAGTACTGTTTAACTAGAAATCATAATCTATTTTTGAAAGTATTGTTTGGAACAACAACGCTGAGCTCTTGGCAACCGTCCGTAACTAAAGCGTTACTTCCTTTAATAAAATCTTAATCTGAACAAATGATTTATCAATTTGATCTGTCGAACAAGAAAGTATATATTATTGTTAACAGATGAGGAACCCCACTGAGCGATGAAATTTAATATCGTGATCAGTTTTTGCAGTAGCAGTGTTGTTTTTTAAACAATTAAAACTACGACGTTTCAGGCCATGGCTTTGTTTGTTGTGAATTTCGCACAAAGCTACTTGATAGCTATCTATGCTAGTTGTCCCTAATTTAGCATGAGAGACTAGAGGGAAGGCAACTAGTCAACGCTACCCACCGCCAATTCTTGGGCTACTCTTTTACCATCGATTAATGGGATGGATAGTAACATTATAACGTCCCAGGGCTGAAAGGGCAGGCATGTACGTGACGGAGATTCGAACCCACGACCTACAGATTGCGAGGCCTGTTCCTATGGAAAGAAATGTCGCAGTTGTAAATGATTAAAAAACTATCACTATAAAGTTGACCACGATATCAAAACTATAATTTACGTTATTGCTGTCCCCCAGTGGCACTGTGGCAAGTCTTCAAATTTCCAACACTACAATAAGGGGTTCGATTCTCCTCGGTGGACACAGCAGATAGTCCGATGTCGTTATGCCAATAAGTACACGACATTTAAAAAAATAATTGATTTTTGTTATTTAAGAACACCGATTTCTAGTTAAACAGTACTTTCAAAAATAGATTATAAAGAACCCACTTACTTTATCAATTTTCTGTCTCATAGAAACGCTCGGTATGGGATCTGAACACAATGAACTGAGTTACAATGGAGTTACTATTCGAAAAGACGCAGCATGACGATGAGTTTCAAAATATAGGGTATAGTGTTTTATCAAAGTTATAACTGAACAGGTCAGTAAAATAAATTTTAAACCTGTTCCCTTCCTTAGTTCATTTATTTCCTTATAAAACCTCGAGGTATTTTATTGTTGCATAGCGTTATGTAGCAGTAGTTCAAATCAGATAAATTATGTGAAGTTTGCACATTTAGAGGGGGGTCTAGCGCATGTGCGCTTGACGGCCATTGTTTGAAACAAATGTAGTAGGTAGTAATCAATAAGATGTACACCGGTCGATAAAGAGATTTCCTCGATGGTAAATGTCAGCGTTCAGTATGTGGAAACTAGACGGTTCTCTGTGGTATCTCCTGTACACATTGTATTTTCTATATCTATATAAATATAATAGTACTGTCTGTTGTATATACACATAACTACTTAGCAGGGTGTGGATGGATCTTCACCAAAATTAGTATGGAGGTTCATTAGGTCCACGCGGAGTCATATAGAAATTTTTAGTTTTGCGGTTTTTATGGGCGTTTTCTACCACTACTTCGCCTCCTATTGATAGATCTTCACCAAATTTGGTGTATATATATATATATATATATTTACAGGAAAATAAATATCACTGTGAAAATTGCTTCTGTGTAATGTTGGATTTGTTTGCGTAGTCATGCTCAACTATTTATTATTATTAAGTACTTATTTAACTTGATTCGGTAAACTTAGCGCATGGCGCTAACAAGTTATTATTCTATGTCAATAACATGTTCTACATTTGTACTTCGTTTCCTATAATGTAAAAAAATGATTCAAGTATTACAGGAACATTGGATGGATAGATACTAAATTTTATTTACAAAGAGCATACAACATAGGTACAGAAGATGAACCTTTAATCTAAACATCCATTTTGATAAACTTTCAGAACAACATTTTTCAAGTAAACACTCTAATTAACTAAGGTGGGATATGTCCGTCTTACTGAACAAACTACCAACAATGTTAAATACCATAGTAAATAAAACAAATCAGATTATCACCGAGTCTAAACTTACAAAACGTTATTTGACTTAAACCCATAAAATATCTCATTCTCAATACAGGGTTTATGTAATTAACAGGATGCATTTCACTGGCAAAATAACAATATCTTCAAAAATTCAAATGATTTTCTGTAAGGGCGTGCTTAACAGTACGGCTGAAATCATAGTCTTGTCCGTATTTATTGAAAAAATGAACGAATGCTTTGTTCGAGTGAGCAAGTTGCGGCTGTTTTTAATCTATTGCAATTCATACAGTTTTTGTACTTTTTGTTTTACCAAATATGATATGAAATCATTGAATATTTATTAAACAACATACATTAACAAAGTATTAGAAAATGACCGAGGATAAGGCCTAAAAACGTAAGAAAAACGAAATGGCAAATTGTGAAAGTGTTGGTGTTATCTAACACTGAAAATAGCGTGTAACCATATTGATACGTGTTTTGTCACGAACAGTTAACCATGCTGAAATACGAAAATTAACCCAAACTTTGTCACAAGCTCATAAAATGTTGTAATCTATAAAGAAACTGTTTTAAATTAAACAACGAAATCCCAATGTTCATGATGTTTTAAATCAGGGTGTTTCCAAATTTTTTAGCACTAACCTTACAATAATTCAGGGATTTAGTAACATAAATAAAATTAATAAGAAACTGTTTTAAATTAAACAACGAAATCCCAATGTTCATGATGTTTTAAATCAGGGGTTCCCAAATGTTTTACCACTAACCTTACAATAATTCAGGGATTTAGTAACATAAATAAAATTAATAAGAATTACACTTCTTAAACGTAATTCACTTCACTCTGAAACACTTGTTCGAAAAATTTGTTAATATAAACAGTGCCTAAATCATTACCATGTTTATTGTATCCCAGTAGGCCTGAAGAGCCCTAGATTTGGGCAAAAGGTCTCGTCAGCACTGGATTTAGCAGAGATAATGTGATTGATATATTATCATGCACTCTTTTTTTTTCTTTAAATTTCCATTCGGGAATTCTTATAATTAGACACTAGGTGACAACCCCCAACAGATATTTGATAGAAATTTTAAACAATAGACAACTCTGAGGCACCTTTTTTAAGGGCAATTTGTTCTTTGAAAAAACAAACAATGCTGTGTAGCCACATTTATCCTAATAAATAAAGTTCGCGTCATAAATATTACCTTGTCTGGAGTGAGGGAAGTTTAAAGTTTGTGACTAAAAGCTTCTGTTGATTATATGACATCAAACCTTCTAAGCCTAGAATCAGTAGTGAAATGTTAAAAATTGTAAATTCAAACCAGATGTATAATCTACTGGAATTTAATATGGTTTTAATGTTCGAAATGATACTTTGTAAGAACACACTGAAAAACCTAACATCTTAAACTTACAAGACTGATGACACAAAAATTCTTAATATAAACCTCGAAATAGTAAACGTTAACTTGAAATTTTTCATGGCTTAAGTCAAATATTTCTAACTTTTTGTGTTACTTTATTATCTAAATATAAGGAATAAACATCAACTTTCCTATTTATTCAACCACACCCACTAAAGTGACAAATACATTTGTGTTATTTTCATATTAACTGAAATGGAAACTTCGTTATTCATAATATCATTATTACACTCGTATTCTGAATTCAATCTGACAACTTTTTTTTTTTTACAGAAACATTTTGTTTCTCTTATTTATTCACGATAATTCATACTAAAGATTCTTAGAGATGTTTATTTCTTAGCTTAAAATACAAAATGATGAACCCCTAAAGATTATAAAGCTCTCTCAGAAATCATTGTTTGTTTGTTTGAAGTTAAGCACAATGGGCTATCTGTGTTCTGCCCACCACGGGTATCGAAACCCAGTGTCTAGCATTGTAAGTCCGCAGACATACCGCTGTGCCACTGGGGGCTATAATATTATTATCCACATATCAGTAATGTTTATAGTTGAGAAATATTTTGCTAAATAACATAACATTGTAAAGACGTACATAAAATTGAAATATCTCCCTGTTGATTAAGAAATCCTGGAAGGATTTAGAAGAGAATATAAAAGGTTGACGTCAAATAAAATATTCAGTGTGCCTATATAACATTGAGAGAAAAAAATAATAATTTTGAGATTAAATATATATTTTCGAGGTAAATCAAATGATAACAAATTCTACGATATTTATCACTTAAATATTCGGGGGTTGTTTTGTACCTAAATTTTAAACTGAAAGTATCAAGTTAGGTGTATTATTATTATTTTTTTTTCGATTTAAAATTTTGCCATCATTTATTTTAGCTTAGACCTATTCCATTTCTTCCGCATAAATGGAGAAACAACTTTGTAATCTACAGAAGAGAAAAAAAGTAACAATGAACGTTTTTTAGAAAACAATAAGTATTCATAGAACATTTTTATCATGCTATAGATCTGTTGTGATTCAAAATATATAAGTGCAAACATTTGGTACATAAACCTGATCAGGTTACACTCTGAGATAATTCTACTACAAAAATTGGAATGCTACTGTGAAATAATATCACGATAATATCATTACATTTGTTTTTTCAATTGAATGCAGTGATTCATTGTTAAGTACAATTGGTCGCAGAATTGCCAAATAGTTGAAGTCGAGTAGACGTTGCTCATTAGACTTACAAACGTCCAACTCCTGTTAGCTGTAGTACGTCAAAAACACACACGTTCTAAAGTTTTTCAACTTACGAGATCCATCCAAACATGTTACATTTCTTTTCTTTTCACCATATCACGGTAGCATCAGAAAACCACGATTATTATGTATTTGTTTAGAACATCTTCGAACTTCACAAGAAAAAACGTCGAAAAAATCTGTCGGTTACAAAGTGTTCATCATGGAAAAAAAAGGCCAGATGTAAAATATATTTTTAGTTCTAGCTATATCTGGAATACTGTTAACCAGATACGGGACAGTAAGCCTTGAGCTCGGAAAAAACTTCGGTAAAAAAAGCGGGCTCGCTGTTAAGGCGCAACATTTTTTCACTGAGCAGATTAATTATTAATATTGATCTCTCCCAAAATTTATTTCTGTTTCCTTCGGCAAGAAATGGTTTTAAGGGGTAGGAAATCTCGTTTCCCATGTAGGAGTAGGAAAGATACAAACAAGTTAGGACGACGGCCTGCAGTTCACGCTGACTTTCAATGTCTTCTGTTACCATTTCCCTTGTCAGCATGTACAAAAACACAATATTTGCTGGGTTAATGAAAGCAATGTCTTGCCATCCTTTTAGTAGCAGAGAACGGTCGACGGTTCGAAGCCACAGAACAGCGTCCCCACCTTGAAAATCTCTTATTTTCCGACAGCGACGATATAGAAACTCGCCGAAACATCGAAGCAGCTCTGAGGTAGAAGCTTGGATGATGGTTCTTCTTTGGGCTCCAAGGCCAACCGCTGGTCGTGGTGGTGTCACATGCATGTACCCCTGCTTGCGACTATTGTACATGGGTCGGATCAAATTGTGGGTGGTCAACACAGTGGTAGGCCTGGGTGGAAGGGGAGGGGGATCGTTCCTTGAAATTCGTTTGATATCTGGTTGAATATTCTTCCTCACTAAGAGATCTACAGGACTCACTGCGTTAGTTTTGAGGCTGTAACAAGTCAAAGACTTCTCGATGTTCTTGTTATTGTCCACGAGTGATTCGACGCCGTCGAGGTGCGGGCGAGAATTTATGTTTTTATTTTTTTCTGCCTTTTTCTTTCCAGATACACTAAAGTTCTTCCAATTCAAAGCATTAATAAGCATCGCATGTTTTTTATTCTGATTCATATTGTTACTGTTGTTGTTGTTGATATTGGTATTTAGAACTTTCTGTAAATTCCTTTCCTTATTCCGTACATTGTTTAACTGCTCTTGGTTTAGATTATTTACTCTGTAATCTCCAGATACAGTTCTACGCTCTCTGGGCGAAACGCTAAGTACCGTACCCATAATGAAGAGAATAAAGAGCTTCACAAAAAAAAGTACTTACTGATTACAGTGTCTTAAGGTCTGTCTTTTTAGTCTTTGGACGATTTTTTCTGTGTGTACGAGCTATCCAAGATGGAGAAGGGAAGTCTTCATTTTCACTGCAAGCGAATGACGTCGTTTTGTCTTTCAGAAACAGACGGTCGATAAATACCGCACCAGTGAGGCTGCTTTTTAGTAATACCGTATTTTATTTTGTTAATAGAATTGGTCTGGTGAGTATGACAAACGAAAACGTTTCTTAGAAGGTAGCAAGTTCTTTTTCAAGTTAAATTAATAAATTCCAACAGAATTTGCAAGTGTGTAAGCTTCTAGTATTCACCTGTCTCCACTTTGACCAAAAATGGATTTCTACAAGCTCGTCGTCATAGAAACGCTAAACAGAGTCTGCGTATTAACGTTCGTCAATACCGATGAAGTCATGTTAGTTGTGACAACATTTATGCCAATTATAGTCTGTGGATATATAAGCTTCATAGAGATGAACAGTGAGAACGAAGAAACAAAAGCTACACAGTGTGGTTATACGATTTCTCAATCACGTTTACCAATAATATTTTGGTGTTAGGTGGTTTGATGAGAATTGCTGATGTTTCTCAACATAAAAAGGGGCATATTCACCCATACATATTTCAATCCAAGTCATTAAACTTAAATATTAGTTCATGTTATACATGAATCATAAGTTGCAGCGAGTATTATTTTATAAAGTAGCTACACACTCTGCCCTCCAACAAAATAAGATCACTCATGGTATTGAACAGCAAATGCAACAATACACCGTTCAAAATAAGACCACTCACGGTATTGGACGGCAAATGCAACAATACACCATTTAAAATAAGACCACTCATGATATTGGACAGCAAATGCAACAATACACCATTCAAAATAAGACCACTCATAGTATTGGACAGCAAATACAACAATACATCATTCAAAATAATATCACTCATGATATTGGACAGCAAATGCAACAATACATCATTCAAAATAATATCACTCATGGTATTAGACAGCAAATACAACAATACACCATTCCAAATAAGACCATTCATTGTATTGGACAGCAAATGCAACAATACACCATTCAAAATAAGACCACTCATGATATTTGACAGCAAATGCAACAATATATCATTCAAAGTAAGACCACTTATGGTATTGGACAGCAAGTGCAACAATACACCTTTTAAAATAAGACCACTCACGGTATTGGACAGCAAATGCAACAATACATCATTCAAAATAAGACCACTCATGCTATTGGACAGCAAATGCAACAATACACCATTCAAAATAAGACTACTCATGATATTTGACAGCAAATGCAACAATACATCATTCAAAATAAGACCACTCATGATATTGGACAGCAAATGCAACAATACACCATTCAAAATAAGACCACTCATAGTATTGGACAGCAAATACAACAATAGATCATTCAAAATAATATCACTCATGGTATTGGACAGTAAATGCAACAATACTCCATTCTATATGAACTTATATAAATAGACAGGGATTTGTAAGGCAAAAGACACTCTGTAAACTGAAGGTTCATTTAATGCTAACATGATATATATATATATATATATTAAGCTCTCAAACTGTATTTTATTAGTGTGTATTATAATAAAATAATAATGCTGCAAGTGTTTTATGCCCATTATTACTTTAGCAGTGAATTAGTTTTTACAGTTTGAAGTCGCAATTTATAAAAAAACAAAACACAATTTTCTCCTTGTAACTGTTTCATTTGAAAATCCAACTAATAATTAAATGGACGCTTTTATAATAATTTTCAATAAAAATATATATATGAAATTAAGAAATGAAAATAATCCTGGCTGGAATATCAAAAGGTATCGACAAATGAACTTCAAAATAATTACATAATTATCAAAGCTTCCTTCATATTGCTCTTCAATATAATTCTATATAATAATAATTATTATTAATTATGTTATAATTGTATAATTCTACCCTGGCTTAGTTAAATAGAAAGAAGTATATTTGGTTTTACTACTTTTTAAATTTGTATTTATTCTAAGCCTTCTCTAGTTGAATACGTACGTAGGTTGTTTTTTATGTGTAAATACTATCAATATGGTTCGTCCCTCATGATTGAAGAAGACCATCTTCATCATCATCCATTGATTTTGTGTGTTCTGAGATGACTTATTAGCCCGATCCTGGCTTGAAAATGTCTGGCTCAATGAGGGCAAGACAACAGGGAGACTGGTGGGTTCTGGTGGTTATTAGCCCGATCCTGGCTCAATGAGGGCAAGAGAACAGGGAGACTGGTGGGTTCTGGTGGTTGCTTCCTATTGCTTTACATTCTGCACGCTTGTTCTGGGCTGTCAGGATGCGATGGTGTTCATATGTGGCTGCTCCCTTTGTGACAGCACTCCTCCAGGCTGGGCGGTTCTGGGCAAGAGTTTCCCAGGTAGTAGGATCGAGGTTAGTGTAAAATAGGCAATTTTTAGGGCACATTATACATGGATAATTTTAGAACTTTAAATCATTCATGACATGTTTTAAAGCATTGTGTACAGCTTCAACTTCCCCCACACACCCCCGGTGGCTCAGTGGTACGTCAGACGGTTTATGACGCTAAATATCGGGTTTCGATACCCGCAGCTAGCACAACACAAGCATCTCGTTGTGTAGCTTTGAGCTTAACTACAAACAAACAATCAAGCTTCAACTTTGAGGGTATTCTAACTAACACTCTGAAAGATACCGTATATACTATAACTCGACACGAACAGACATGGATATTTTAACTGAGAGCAACTTTCTAGAATTCTATATCAATGTAAATTTAACGTTTCTTCATTTAAGAAGGTTATCAGATTCCGAATCTACATTACAGCGTGCTTATTAGAGTAGAATAAATATGATAAAACGACCTTAAAAGCATCAAAAAAATCACAGCAAACATTGGGAGAAAACATAATCGTTCATAGATACGAATCGAAACAGTAATGTAGGCTACTCAAACCGTTTCTGGTGAGCCAGTGGTGAGTTTATGAACGCTAAATTTACGAGCTAGACTCCTTGCGATGGGCAGATCACAGATAACCCTTTGTGTAGCTTTGCGTTAAAACAACAATAATCCATTTAAATAGACTTTCGCTTCAAAGCAATATACTAAAACCTTGTAATAAGAAACTAAATTTTATATGAAATCAAGAAATTTTCTTAACAGTTGGAGTGCGGATTTAGCAACAACGGGCTCATTGAACCAAATCACATGACTAACAAAATTTTTTCTCTTATTATTTATTATTTTATTACAAGTTACAGCTTTTACAGTAATGAAGAATATTTCTAAAACAGGTAAGACGTTTCAATCACTGTTGCAGTAAAGAAAATTTTAGTATTTAATTACATCAAAAGTGATTTTACCGTTAAAACATTTGTACTTCAGAATGATCGCACAAGTGATCGAAACGTCGTGCCTGCTTTAAAAACATTCTTCATTACTGTATAAGCTGTAACTTGTAATAATATAATAGTAAGTCAACTCAAAACGAAACTATTATTTTTTCTGTTTGTTCCGAAACTGCTACTAATGGGAGCTTTTGCTTTTGGTAAGAAACTGCACTAAAAATGGCATGCAGAGATGTTGCCATCTATTGACAAGAATAAACATATTGTCGTAGCATAATGCACACAATTCTTCATAAAAAATTTCGAGATGAAGAAGATGTAAACCGAAATAATGTTCTCTTTTATGGGTAAATGTCATAAATATTTTAAAAGTTAGAGGTCTATACATATGTATCTCATAAATTTATAGTTTTCATTGATAGATTAATTACTAATAGGATATTTTTGTACTTAAGTCAGTTTGTTAGAATTTATTTATAAACTATTTTAACTTTTATTTAAAAACAACAAAAACAACAACACTAATTTCTGACTATTCCTCTTGCAGGGCATCCACCTATTTACCCAGTTATGTATTACTACCATTTTGACTATCTATATCTTATTATAAAGATACAGTCTATATAATTAAAAGTGTAACGTGTGTACGTGCGTGGGTTAGTATTTAAACTTCAATAAACTACACAAAAATGAAATTAGGAGTAGGGAAGCACGGACGACGTCATCATATACGTAAGCTAGAGGTGGATGTAGAGAGTACTATGCATTCATTGCAAGTGGAACGGCATCTGAAGAATGGATATGTCATCCCTCAGAGCTCCATCTGAGACAACAGTGTTTACAGGTTGAAATTTTATGTGTGAAATTTTTTATTTGTTTATAGACACTTAGAGCACTAGTACTGTCACCCTGTTGAGTTTTAATACTTGCCATCAATACCCAGGTTTTGAAAGCGTCGCTAGTTCTGGTGTCTCTTACTTGATAAATCGATCATTTTGTCTTTTTTTTTGTGGATATATGTGTTTTTAATAGGTTTAATCTACTTAGGTTTAACCTCACAGCCATTCAGACGCCCCGCACGGCCATCAGATTCGTTCAGAACTATAGTACTTAATCTGATACGTGAGTAATCTAGGCAGGTCATTTAACTGTTTAAATTACTTTAAATACACAGCACTATCTTAACATTTTATAAACTTTGTGCATTCGAATACAAAATACTACAACCAAAATATGTTTCGAAGCATGACTTTTCTCCCTAGTAACAATTATATTATTTAAACTTGAAAATTTAACTATATGATGTATTTTATATGCAATTTAACACCAACGACCCTTTCTGATATCGATACTGTAAAAGTTACTTACTTAACACGTATTTACTCGTATTGAACAAAAACTTTTTACTATTACCGGACATTTTATTAAGCAGTGAAACAGTTTTATTTTATTTTCAAAATAATATACTACACTTAAAACATCTCTGCAGAGGGTTAATCATGTTTTTGAAAATTTTGTATATGCTAACTCTTTCGAGACGAGTAAAAGGCCATGTCATCTCGTTTGTTGACTCGCATTCACAATTTTATTGAACTACTATTTCATGAATTTATGTCAATAAGTTTGGTATCAAGCTGTAGATTATAATTCAACTTTTAGAACTATACATTACTAATTTTTTTAATTTAAAAGTAAATATAAAAAAGACACAAATAAATATCGATTTGTGTGTCACGTGGAAGGTTTAATGCAGTACTGGTTCAAATTAGATGTTTGTGAAGTCAAAATACTAAATCTATAGTTTCGTACGAATTAAAAACAAAAATTACAGATATTGACAAGCTAGAATATAAAATAAGAAGGTCT
>NW_013666375.1:12310-13778 GCF_000517525.1 Limulus polyphemus | reverse complement strand
AGCCCTACTCTAAACCAACACCCTGGGGTGCCAAGAAAAGTCTTCTAAGTCTTGCAACAGTATCTGGGCATGTGACCTCTTTGTTCCATACTGTATATATACAATACAAGTGTCAGTGTAAACTACTTGTACCTGATGGTGACAAAACCTTATCGAAACATTGTACATTTCCTGTTATGTTAAACTTGTATTAAAGTTTTTCTTCATTACCCATTCAAGCCATCTCCAAGCATTATTAACTATGTCTTAAATTGAGAGACATGTGGCACAGTTGGATGAGAAAGGCTAAACTCATGTTTCAGAGACCATGGATGGATGGATAAGTAAACCATTTCCTTTGAGAAATTTCAAAAGAAGAATGCTGAATGAACCATGTTAACCCTTTTGAAACGGGTCATAGGTGAAAGGCCATGTCATCTAGTTTGTTGACTCGCATTCAAAATGTTATTGAACTACTATTTCATTAATTTATGTCAATAAGTTTGATATCAAACTGTACACTATAATTCAAATTTTAGAACTATACATTACTCAATTTCTTAATTTAAAAGTAAATATTAAAAACAACACAGATAAACATTCATTTTTGTGTGTCGTGGTATGTTGAATGCAGCACTGGTTCAAATTAGATACATAAGCAATATCTTAGCAAATAAAAAAGATAAGCTTCTTATTTTATATTCTAGCTTGGCAATATCTGTAATTTGAGTTTCTAACTTGTACAAAACTATAGACTTAGTATTTTGACCTCACAACCCTAAGATATTGCTCATGTAATAAATCAAACACCCGCCCACATCTTTCCATTTTTGGAAACGCTCCCTTATATACACTTACTTCTATATATGACACGAAAAACCAGTGGGAAGCTCAAAATGTCCCCAAGTGGTTTTCTCAGCATTTCTAACATGGCTAGTGCCATTTCTTTCTTTTGAACCAAGATTTCAGTGAGGTAGGTTATGTCTTTAGTTTGCTCGAAATTTCATATTTTTTAAAGAGTAAAATACATCTTAGTTACTAAGCTTGATAAATTACATTTGAATTCTATGGTATTGATGTAGTAATTTATGATTTCTAGTTATTCAAATGTATATATAAAACTTAAAATTTTTTTTTTCATATCCTCCACGTGCAAAGGCTTACAACCTACTTCAAGCAGCAACCGAGTACAAAGGTCATAACTATAAGAGATAATTGTTTGCTTTACTTCTTTATTTACTGTTCTATCTTTTAGGAAAAATATGTTTAAGAACTTGTTTTAAAATAGCAATATTCTATATACACATATAATGTATAATAATTGAAATGAGACTGTATTTTACAAAATACTAGTCGACTAAAACACAGCCAAGATAAGTTACTTTGTTCAGACCAAAGATCAGTTTTATGTTATTTGATACGGTAGCATGAGTGCACGTGAGCTGCGTCATTGTAACTTCTGTGTTGTTAACCAGGCACGAGTGAAAGG
>NW_013666375.1:0-12289 GCF_000517525.1 Limulus polyphemus | reverse complement strand
ACTAGGGGCTTTTATGGTGGTTGCGAGATCGGTCAAATCTACCGAACCCGTACAGAAATTAATTACCGAAAATAACAGATAAAATGTAAAGTTTTTTCTCAAAAAACATTTGATAACTATCTCGACATTATAAAGATTTCGCATGTGAAATTTCAAAATTTTCTGGTGCATAAAAGTATTTTTAATCTTAAAATGAATATTACTTTGCTGATAGATAGGCAACATGCGAAAAGAAAAAAATATACATGAGAAAAACATTGCTTTACAAACCTTAAGACTTTATAAAAGAATTAGATATTTTGCGTATGAAAGCATTGTAATGTCTACTGATAATCTGCCAAATTTCGTTAACATTCGTTTACTAATTTAAAAGTTATAGCATGAAAACTATAACAAGAACAAAATGGTTATGAGGTCATCACTTGAATGATCCCGTATTGAAAGAGCTAATACAGAGCTGTGTGGCCATAGATACGTGCTGTGGCACCACGGCCGACATACTTATACATTTGATTCACAACGGATTCCAGACTATTCGGCAATGCAATGCTGTGGATAACAGTCTTATCGCTGAAGGTTATACAAAGTCTTTCTTAAAACAAATGTTCACACAACAAGATTATTAAACGATTTAGAGCTGAAGAAGAGTGTCCTCAGTGTCGCCCAGGGAGGCGACGGGTTCCAAAACCACATCCAAACATGAAAGCTATAATCGAAAGCGAAAAGTCTGGCTCTAAGAGCTGTTGTTTCGCATCATTAACTGGCCTATAATTAGAATCTGATTGCTTGTTTTATTAGAAATTGTTTCTCAACGGCTAGATACATATAAATAGAATACACAGTATCTGATTGCTTGTTTTATTGAAATTGTTTCTCAACGGCAAGTTACATATAATACACAGTATTCGATTGGATGTTTCATTGCAAAATGTTGTTTCACACCATTGGTATAATTATCGCTAAAATCTGACTGGGTGTTTTGTTGAAAGATATTATTTCATAATTCCACGGTAAATAATATTAGAATCTGATTGGTTATTAAACTGGCGAACGTTTTTCCCTTCACCATTGAAGGATAGATCATTAAAATCCGATTGGGTGTTATGTTTAAGATATTGTTTCACGTGAACAACATACATATCATTTTAAAAAAAAGAATAAGTGACCTTTAGATATATTCTGTTTCACACCAACATAATAAACAATTAAAATCCAATTCGTTGTTGCATTTAACGATAATGTTTCACACCACCAACGTGATAAACAATTAAAATCTAATTAGATGTTGCGTTGAATTATATTGTTTAAAACCACCAACGTACATATAATTAGAATCCATTTGAATCTTTTTCTGAATTACATTGTCTTACACCACCATGCAACTTTATTTAAAGATGTTATTCCAAACTACAGTGTAAGTGCAACTAGACTTCAGTCGAAACGTCGAAACATGTAGAGTCGTCAACTTTTTGAAGGTCATAGATAAGTCTAAATAAAATGTTTTAATTATGTACCAATTTAACGTTGAAAATTATAATTAGAATATGTTTTGTTTGACAAACATGTTTATAAGTCGTATAATTATGTTTGTACATATAATACTATCATATTAGAGTAAAAGTTTAGGCAATGAACTATATTTAATTAATTTTTCAACAATCGGAAATAAAGTATATTAGTTTTTACCGGAAATCCAAAAGAATAAATAGTATTGCATTAAGCACTGAAATAATGAAAAGGTAAACTTATTTTCGCAAAGAGTCTAATTAGGCGAATTAGCACTCTTTACAGAAAGTTAAACAATTGCGTATTAAGTTAAGTTTTCCATGCAATTAAGAATAATAAGTTTGTACTAATGAGGCAGCAAGAAATAATACTGCAGAAAAATGTTCCATCTAGACTAACAGTTCAAAATTACGGTTTGGTTTGAATTTCGCGCAAAGCTACACGAGGGCTATCTACGCTAGCCATATCTAATTTAGCAATTATAGAGGGAAGGTAGCCGGTCATCACCACCAACCGCCAACTTTTTTGCTACTCTTTTATCAAAGAATGTAAGATTAACAGGATTATAGGTTATTTAATAGGGATAGAGTACTAAAGAGAGGGGGGGAGTGGCTTTATATGTAAAATATGAGTTACATCCTGTTCAAGTAGAGGATGTCAAAAATAATAATAGGCCTGGCATGGCCAGGTGATAGGGCGCTCGCCTCGAAATCTGAGGGTCGCGGGTTCGAATCCCCCTCACACCAAACATGCTCGCCCTTTCATCCGTGGGGGCGTTATAATGTGACGGTCAATCTCACTATTCGTTGGTAAAAGATTAGCCCAAGAGTTGGCGGTGGGTGGTGATGACTAGCTGCCTTCCCTTTAGTCTTACACTGCTAAATTAGGGACGGCTAGCGTAGATAGTCCTCGTGTAGCTTTGCGCGAAATTCAAAACAAACAAAGATAATAGCAAGAAGATTGAATCCATTTGGGTTTCTATCAGTGGATATAAAGAGAAAAGGCTTTTAGTGGGAACTTATTACAGACCACTAAATGATGCTGATGAAATTCGTGAGAAACTTTATAGTGGGACTAAAATTTCAGTTGTTAATGAAGCCATAATTATGGGTGATTTTAACTTCAGGTTATGGAAAATGGTAGAGTCAAACCATGAAGGAGAAAGGTTTTTAGAAACTATTCAAGATGGTTTTCTTCCTCAATCGATCAATGAACCTACCAGAAACAATGCTATTTAAGATTTATTGTTAACTTCTAATATAGAAATGGTTGAGAAGGTGGAAATTGGGGAACATCTGGGTGTAAGTGATCATTGCTCTATTAGGTTCGATGTTTTGGTGCATATCGAGATAAGGAATAATGATATTCTGATTACAAATTTCAAAAAAGCAAATTTTGAAGGGATGCGACTATAATTATTTGTTGTGAATTGGGCAGCTGAGTTACACTGATCAGATGTGGAAACTTTTTAAAAATAAAATTTTAAATATTAAAGATAAACATATTCCTTGTTGAAAGAAAAGCGTGGCTACAAGTTGGCTCACAAAGGGTATAAGATATAAAATTAAAGAAAAGCATCATAAATTTAAGAAATTTAAATTGACTGGTATGACGGGAGATTTAAAAGATTATAAAGATCGTGAAAAGTTGGTCAAACAGGAAATTAGGACATAAAAAAGGATGTATATAAAAAAGTTGACTGACAATTAACAGTACGGATTTCTTTATATACATTAAAGGTAAACAAAATGTTAGGATAGGGGTAGGACCCTTGAGAGATGATAAAGAAAGGGTTGTATTTGATGATTATGAGATGACCGGGTTATTAAATACTTCTTTTTTTTCGGTTTTTACTAACGAAGACTTAAGCTGTATTCTACATTTTGAACAGTTGATAGATGGAAACAAGATCGAAAAAGATGACTGCATTAATTCTGAGCTGTTTAAGAAAAAAAAAAAAAACGGGGAGTTTAAAGAACTGGCTCCTGGGCCAGTTAATATTTCCCCAAGGGTTTAGAAGGAGGTTAAGGACTGGTTATGTGAGACACTTGCTACTATTTTTGTCTTTGAATAGTGGGCAGGTACCAAAGGATTGGAAGTTAGCTAATGTCACTCCTTTTTTCAAGGAAGGTAATAAAAGTGTCGCAGTAATTATAGGCCTATTAGTCTTACATCAGTTGTGGGAAGAGTTTTAGAAAGTTTGTTAAAAGATGCTTTGCAAAGTCATTTAACAAAGTTTAACATTTTATTGGATAGTCAACATGGTTTCACTAAGGGAAAATCTTACCTTACAAATCTTTTAACAGTCTTTGAAAATGTTAATGCTTATGTAGATGAGGGTAATGGTGTAGATTTGGTGTATCTGGATTTTCAGAAAGCATTTGACAAGATACCATATATAAGGCTTGTAAAAAAATTATCTCTATAGTTGTGGGGGATAAGTTAGCAAATTGGATAGTAGAGTGGCTAGATGTAAGAGAGCAGAGAATTTTTATAAATGGAGTTCAGTCAAATTGGATTAAGGGGTGAAGAGAAACAACGGTTTCTAAGAGCTCCTTATTATCGTTCAGGCCTCTTCGATGCCTGAAATATTTTAAATCAAAATTACTGCCCAGATAATAATAATAATAATAATTGGACTAATGTCACAAGTGAGGAGCCTCAGGGCTCAGTCTTAGGACCTTTGCGCTTTTTGATCTACAAGGACATAGATGAAGAAATGGTCAATAAGTTACTTAAATTTGCTGATAACACGAAGTCTTTGGTGTTGTTACCTGTGAAAAGGATGCTGCTGATTTACAAAAGGATTTAGATCATTTAGTGAGTTTGGCAAATAAATGACAAATGGGTTTTAATTACAATAACTGCAAGATAATGTATGTGGATTATCATAATTTGGATGGGAATAACTTGAACAGTGTCATGAAAGAAAGGTATATTGATGTAATGGTTGATCAGTCTCTTAAGCCTTCGAAGCAGTGTGCTGTTGCTAGTGGTAGGGCAAATAGGATTTTAGGTTGTATCTACAGAAGTATTGAATACAGGTCTAAAGGTGTTATAATTTTATTTTATAAGTCACTGGTTAGGAGTATTGTGTTCAGTCTTGGGCTCCTTATCGTAGGAAGGGCATTGAATTGTTGGAGAAGGTTCAAAGGAGAGCTACTAGAATGATGTCTGGGATGGAGGGGTTGTAATATGAGGAGGGGTTAAGATCTCTGAAATTTTTTTCTTTTGAAAAAAGATGAGTTAGAGGAGACCTGATTAAGGTGTTGAAGATTGTAAAGCGAATTGATAGTGTTGATGAATCATCCTTTTTTCATATTTAGTGGTGAGAATAGTAAGACAAGGGATACAAATAGGCTAGGAAGGAGTGATCTTCAGCTAAGAAAATTTTCTTGTTCTAATAGGGTGGTTGGTGAGAATAGTAAGACAAGGGATACAAATAGGCTAGGTAGGAGTGATCTTCAGCTAAGAAAATTTTCTTTTTCTAATAGGGTGGTTGGCTTTTGGAATGGGGTACCTTTGAATGTTGTGGAGGCAGTAAATTTAAATGATATTAAGAGAATACTTGATAAATATATGAATGATAATGGCTGGCTTTAAGATCTTTTCTTTCTTGTTTTAAAGTTTATTTATTAATAGTTTAGTTTAGAGGAAGGAACAGCCAAGATGGACCAATAGGTCCATTCTTGTCCCTAAGCATTATTTTATGTTATTATAACACAGCTGAAAGGACGAGTATGTTTGACAACAGATATCTGATCCAACGGTCAAACACCTTCACCACAGGCCATGCCGGGTCCTTCATAATTAGGGTTTATTTGTTTTTTTTTAATTTCGCGCAAAGCTACACGAGGGCTATCTGCGCTAGCCGTCCCTAATTTAGCAGGGTAAAACTAGAGGGAAGGCAGCTAGTCATCATCAACCACCCACCGCCAACTCTTGGGTTACTCTTTTACCAACGAAGAGTGGGATTGACCATCACATTATAACGCCTCCACAACTGAAAGGGCGAGAATGTTTGTGGGACGGAGATTCGAACCCGTGACCCTCAGATTGCGAGTCGAGCGCGCCCTAACCACTTGGCCATGCCAGGCCCTTTATAATTAGCGACGGCTAGTGCAAATATTCGTTGTGTAGCATTGCGCAAATAACGCTTTTTAGTTGAATAACTTGCCATATGTGTGAGTGAACTTAAATGGAAAACTTTCATGTTATTGAAAATAACGATATTCTTGAATACTTGTTATTCGTAAATCAGTGAAACGTCAAGCTTAGAATCTTAATAAGGTGAAGTCAGAATTGTATATGTTAATATTGAATGAAATAAACTTAAGTTTAACACTCGTTATTCTCATATTGTTATTTAAAACAATAATTCTACTGTACTGATGAATATAAGTTTATAAAGGGAAATGTCTCTGATGAATGTCGCTGTTCCTTTTGCAAATGATTCGTTACCACCCAGCTTAAGAAAGACCAGATGTTGTTCCTAAATGGTGTTAACGATTTTGAAGCCACAGATGGTATTTCTAAATCAGGTTAACGGCTTCTATTCCATTCCTTTGTATACATTTTAAAACAAACGCAATAGCTATTCTACTACACTTTATACAGACAGTTTAAATTAATATATTTGCATTGTTTCTCGGTGGGTCAGCAGAAAGTTTATAGATATACAACGCTAAAATCCGGGATTTGATTCCACATACTGTGTAACTTTGCATTCAAACAATCCAAATATCTGAATTAGGAAAGGTGTATTCCTCCAAGATGAAATTAGTCAAAATTACTGTTTATTAAATAACTTTAGTATATTTGTTTGGAACTAAGCACAAAGCTACACGAAGGGCTATCTGTGCTCTGCCCACCACGGGTATCGAAACCCAGTTTCTAGCGTTGTAAATCCGCAAACATACCGCTGTACCACTGGGGAGGAGCATTTCTATGTCGTTTGTTTGTTTATTTGTAGTTAAGCAAATAATTTTAGATAAATCATTTGTGCTTTCATTTTGGTGTAATCAATTTATACGAATATATAAAATTGTATTAATGAATGTCCATATTTTTTTCTGTAAGGAAAAAAAAAGTACTACATTAAAACAATGAATACAATTTGTTAGTAATAAGTTCACACACTAGCAGTAAAATATATTTTATTTATCAAAATAAATTTGCAGGAGACATTAGTATACCTTTAGGTTACCAAACAACATATATAATCGTATAACGTATTCAAAAAAATATATACAGTATATCAATATCCTTCTAGATACAATATAATACATTATCTCAGAGAAACAGTGTTGATAACAGATGTATAGACCAGCGTGTAGTTTTTAGAAGAGGACCAGATGAGGTGATTGTTTTCCTAGTCTATCCATCACTTTTGTGACTATGCAATTGATTTAAAGAGAATTGCACCAACCACAAAAATGATCAACGAACAAGGACAATGACGTAACTAGCGCCAGTTCAGCTGTTGCACCTGCTTGTAGTTTTGTGGATGAAATACATCTAAACCAACAGAAACACACACATACACAAGTTTCTCACTTGAAACACTATAGCCAAACCATAGTTAGGAAAGCTGGCATGGACAAATGATATGAAAAGTTGTACAAACAAACGTTTTAGCAAAGTAACGAGAGACGAGTTTTTGTATCTGTGTCGGTAACCATAGATGAGGAGACTGGTAAAACCGAATAACAAACCACTATTGTGTCACATCTCCAATGTCAAATAAAATGGAAATTCTTATTTCAAATGAGCTTAAGAAGAGCATTTCTTTTTCTTATTACATTTTACATTAGACATTTTGTAGATTAGTTCTGTTGGACTTTCTCCTCGTGCCAGTCGCTGCCCGTTTCTCATTTGTTTGTACATCATGAAGACTTTGTCTAATTCATCTATATAAAGACACTGGTATATTTCAAGTTAATCTACAAAGCATTCTATAAAAAGGCTAGCAATGATTATGAACATTATTTCAGTGTAGACAAAAAAAACAACAAAAAAAACCTTTTATCTTAAGTGTAATTTATACATATACTATATATGTATATAAGTTCGAGGATGAATGTTGCGTTTTTTTATATTTTTACTATCGTATTTCTTGGTCGTTAACATGAAACGTTTTATCATCGTACAATATTGACATGAAGGCTAGCATGTACTGACATTGTGTATTAATTTTAGTTTCTTACTTCATTCACAGATGGCAATATAATAGTCTTCTTAGAAACGTTCAAGACAAAAACAAAAAAGCTTGGTAAATCATAATACAACAAAGAAAGGAAAATAAAATACCTTAAAATCCTAGAGCTTCCGACAGGTGGACTTGTCTTCTTCAGGGATAAAAGCAAGATCGTTATCATTGTTCCACAAGATGTGTTTGTGTTTAACAATGGAGGTAAAACGTCCTGGGTAGGAATAATATTATAAGAATGATAATATAGTAATATGAATCTGTATAAATATAATAATACTGTCTGCTGTATGTCCATGTAATTACTTCGCAGGGTGTGAATGGATCTTCACCAAAGTCAGTATGGAGGCTCATTAGGTCCATGAGGGGGGGGGGGGTACCTACAAGTTTTCAGTTTTGCATTTTGCGCTCTGCGGTTTTTATGGGCGTTTTGCGTTTTTTACTACTACTTCGCCCCCTATTGATGGATCTTCACCAAATTTGGCATGAAAGTTTGTTGGGTACGTGCGGAGATACATGAAAATTTGCGGTTTTACATGCTGAGTTTTGTAGTTTTATTGGCGTTTTCTTGCAATTACATATAAGGGAAGCAACTTTTCATGTCCTAAGATAACCTTTCACTAATCATGAATTTACATAACTTCCGTCCACGGGACGGGTACTCCAGCTAGTAATTTTAATATTGTTTACCTTCTAACAGAGTAAAAATTAATGCTTAGTGAGAAATCGTTTCTTTGGAGAATGTCGATTTGGCGAGATAATATCCATGTCTGTATGGGATTTACTAACCATTTTATTTCTTGGTTTAGACTTAACTGCAATTAATATTATGGACTTAGGACATTAAAATGTAAGTTTGTAAATCTAAAAACAAATGACATATAAATATAGTTAATTATGGCAGTAAGAGCTTTTAGGTTAAGGAAGTTTCTTCTGCTATTAAATAATTAACATGTAAAAGTAATGGTATCCGGTCATAAAAGTATAGTATATAATCCAAGCTGGACAAAGTAAAAAACATTGAAAAAAGACAAAATGAAAATGTAGTAAAAAGTGGAACACATTTAAAATGTATTTAAGATAAAAATATAACTGTTTGAAGGGAAACGCAGAAGAAAAAAATAGACGTGACTAAAAACTGTAATGAGTATGGAACTCAAAACATCAGAGACATTTTAGGCAAAGAAATAAAGATTTACTAGAGCTATTCTTGGAGTTTCGAAATGTACGCTAAGAATCCAGTCTTAAAGTACATTCCTTCCTAGCTCCTATTTCGTCTTCTAGATTTCCCATTGACCAAGAGTCCAGCACATAACAAAGGTACAGTGGTCAAATGAATGATGTAGAGTTTTGAGAGTTTAATGTCAGAATGAACAAAGGATTTAACAAAAAATAAAGTTACATAAAAACATGAATATAGCTAATAACCTTGAATCAAGAATAAATCCACTTGCCTAACACCAAAGACACACTGTCTTCATCCAGGGCTGTCAGATGGCACTAATTTTGTTCTTCCAAGTACTTTGAATTCTGGGATAAAAATTTAATATTTCATCATCAGTTTCTTATTTATTGACAAAATCACAACAATACATTGAATACACCAGTAAGAAGCATTTGACAAAAGCTAAAGTAAAAATTATATATAAATTAAAAATATAACATATGCATAACAATTTTGCATACAGGATCACATTTACCAAAATATTTGATTATATATGTTATACAACACATTATAATTTCTATGCACAGCGGTATGTCTGCGGACTTACGATGCTAGAAACCGGGGTTCGATACCCGTGGTGGGTAGACAATAGATAGCACTATGTGTAGATTTGTGCTTAACTTTAAATAAACAAACAAATAATTTCTATATATCTTTATTCTGTAAAAGTTTAAATAACTGAAGACGCTTTGAAACTTACATTTATTTTGCTTCTACGTTACAATCGACATGATTTCCATTAACTAAAGCACAGACACTCTTTTTATTGTTCGATATGGGTTAAATCTACGTATTTTTTTATCTTCCTGCTATACGTTAATCTTACCCCTGGGAGATGCCACAGTGTAGAACGGTTGCAGGCTAATTAATGATCCTAAGCTGTTGATGTTTTGTATACAACTGATCAAGCAACAAGCATGTTTCTTTGTTATAGAAACGTTCACACAGAATAGTGTACATTTAATAGAAGGTCTATGTTTCATTTAACTTACACAAAGTAGCAAGTAAAACATAAAACGTGGAAACGGGCATAATTAGCCATAGCAGGCATGTATATACAAACAACATGCGCTTACATAAATATTTCTGAACACAGTAAATAAAATTTCAATTGAAAACAATATTTACTAAAAAGGGCTAGGTCACTGCAGTAATCTCTTTGATTTGTATATGATTGTGAGTAATGCGAAGTAACAGGCATATGATACCTTTAACACTATACGTATAAGCAACTGTGTATTATACATTAACCCAATAGATTTTGAGAAAGCCTAGTTCTTCAACTTTAGGGCTAAAATTGGATTTTAATTGTTAGGACAACCGGAGCTGAAATAAAGTGAAAATATATTGAAGGAAGATGCTGCCTGTTGAGACACGAAACGAAGTAAGCTGCAGAACAAAGTAGGAGAAATGACTTAATGACTTATACAGGAAATGACTTAATAACAAGAATGTGCAGCTGCTAATTGTGATCAAAGAAGAGATAAGAACTATTTGATGGCACTGTGAAAATTACGCAAACAAGAAAAATTGTAGAGTCTTGAAGTTTAATTATCTTCAGCAAAAAAAAGAAACAAACAAAGACTCGTGATAGTTTAGAAAACAACAACATTGATTATGAAGGGGACAAACTATAATGAGTATTAATCTAAATCTAGTTTTACGTATTCGTAATAAATTCTTTTATCGATCTGTCTAGTACTGAAAATTGTATTCTTAGAATTACCTAATTGTTTCTTCTTCGGAAAGGAGTATCGCAATCAATATACTGAAACTACCCACGAACTTGCTGACAATGAAAAATGAGTATCACAATCAATATACTGAAACTACCCACGAACTTGCTGACAATGAGAAATGAGTATCACAATCAATATATTGAAACTACCCACGAACTTGCTGACAATGAGAAATGAATATCACAATCAATATATTGAATCTATCCACGAACCTGTTGACAATGAAAAATGAATATCACAATCAATATACTGAATCTGTCCATGAACATGTTGACAATGAAAAATGAGTATCACAATCAATATATTGAATCTATCCACGAACCTGTTGACAATGAAAAATGAGTATCACAATCAATATACTGAATCTATCCACGAACTTGCTGGCAATGAGGAATGAATATCACAATCAATATATTGAAACTATCTACGAACTTGCTGAAAATGAGAAAGGAGTATCACAATCAATATATTGAAAGTTTTTCGGGACTTGCTAGACATGGGTGACTACGTTGCTGACACTGTATATGCTCAATTGGGTTTCTCGACTTGCTGCCCTAAATTACAAATCTTTTATCCATCTACATTGAAAGCTGAAGTTTTCATTATTTTATTCAGCTTAATGAACTACCCTTATATGTTGGAATGTTAAAAGAATGGTAATTATAGCTGCACAACACAAGACGTAGCTGAATTTGTTTAAAATTTGTATATATATATATATATAATCGTGAAAGTCTCTGTTCAGCACTATAAAGAAGAGAGTTTGATAATAAAATCATCCTCATATTTTATGGTGAAGCAAGATGTTAAAAGAAAATTAGCTGGTTGGAAAAAAAAAACTGCCTGCCTTACTACTTATTAGAAATTTAATGTTTAATAAGTTTTACTTGCACAATATACAAGAAAAAAAACTTATTTTTTTATATCTTTATTAGATAGACAACGTAACCAGAGAGTAGAAACCTACTTACTCAACTCGGTTTCCATTAGTCACTGAACACATTTATATGTTCGATTCGATTGTTTTATTATATATGTTTTCAGTATTTTAACATATATATATTATATTCTTTACATTTTTTTTCAACTTGGATTTGACTAGACTGGTAACATATTAAAATTTGTTTGTTTTAAAGTAAAGGCACATTGGGCTATATGCCGTGTTCATCGCGGGAATCGAATCCAGATTTAAGCGTTGGAAGTCAATAGACATACTGCGTTCCACCGGGACGCCAGATTAAAATGATCACTGAATTAAACACATAATCAACTTTGGTTAAGCCAGAACAAACGAGAGCAAGATAATAATTAGTAGAACTTCTAGAACGTTAGATTATCCTCTAACCGTTGCGCTCAATATAGAACATGGAAATCTTAAATCAAGAACTTCGGCTATCGAGCAAGCTTTGGTGTAACTGAAAACATAATGAATATGTTGGCATTGTTATCGGACGCAGCTAACCTATTGTTGTACAAGCAGTGCATAATGAATACGTAAAACAGCTAACATGTTGGCATTGTTATCGTACGCAGCTAACCTATTGTTGTACAAACTGTGCATAATAAATACAGCTAACATGTTGGCATTGTTATCGTACGCAGCTAACCTAT
>NW_013666374.1:441830-445559 GCF_000517525.1 Limulus polyphemus | reverse complement strand
ACCTGTACCTACAGTACCAAATAAAACATGTCTCATAACCTTAGACATCTCTATCTACAGTACCAAATAAAACATGTCTCATAACCTTAGACATCTCTATCCACAGTACCAAATAAAACATATCTCATAATCTCTGACACCTGTACCTACAGTACCACATGAATACGTCTAGACACGCACTCTTACGATCGAAAATGTTCAATATTATGCATTTTCACCTAACGAAAATAACTAAAAAGGGTTGCTGCCACGCCCACAATTAGCTGCGGACAATGAGTGAAACAGTAGAGCTTTAAATCTTGTGATTTTAAGCACATGGTATCCCATCCCCTTAAAGAATCTATTTTGTAAGCTTACTGATACAATTACCCGTGTTTGGTATAGATAGTGTTAATACAGGATACCCCCAACTTTTTTTGGGTACTATTACTGCGGGTATCTGCCTTAATGGTTCTACGTTTTGCAGTTTTCTTGGTATAACTGTGATAACACTTATTTGTATTTCCTTCGCGAAGTTTATTGTATTTATGTATTCACAAGCAAAAGTACCTGCCCCTAGTGATGGGAAAAGTTTAAGTTGATCTATTAATTAAATTATTTCAGGTACTTTAAAAAGGTTAAAAGTAATCGTTGAGCATTTCAATCATGCTAAAATCCGCTTAATAATAACATACAGTAAATCTACATTTTTATTCTTTAAGTTACGTCACATTTTGAAATGAGAATGATATTGTGATTAATTCCTAACAATTTAGTGTGGAATATCCTGCTAGCGAAATTTAAATTTGTCATCAATATTATTCATACCTGTTCTCCCGTCATTTCGAAAGTGAATGTTGAGCTTTGCCTGCGTGCGCAGCTTTTCTAGCGGGAGACACGAACGCTTGTACCAGACACCACAGTTCGCAATATATATAGGGTCATTCCTTTGTGATAATGAGTTTATCGCCCCCATTTTGCGTTGTTTTATGTCATTTTTAGGTCATATGGATACACATTTATAGCTCTTCTAACCCTGATTGTAAAACTAAGTTGGGTTTAAGGAACTAGATCGTGAAATAGTATATGTAGTTAGTTTTAAATAAATAACCTTCGTCTTTATAGCATGGCCAGGTGGTTAGGGCGCTCGACTCGCAATCTGAGGGTCGCGGGCTCCAATCCCCGTCCCACCAAACATGCTCGCCCTTTCAGCCGTGGGGGCGTTATAATGTGACGGTCAATCCCACAATTCCTTGGTAAAAGAGTAGCCCAAGAATTGGTGGTGATGACTAGATTTTTACACTGATAAATTAGGGACGGCTAGCGCAGATAGCCCTCGTGTAGCTTTCCGCGAAATTCAAAACAAACAAACAAGCTTCTATGACCACTCTGTCTTCGGTTGTTTTTAGAGTACCTGACGTGGATGGGCCTACTTATCGATATTGTCACACTTAAACTTCATGTTTAAACACTATGCTTTTTACATTTGGAAAATTTAGTTATTACTGTGTACTATATTTATGCAGCCAGTACTATAAATAACATACGTGTTGAATTTTTCATACTAGCAGAAACGCCACACACCGCAAACTCTTGAGCTACTCTTTAACCAACGAATAGTGGGATTGACCGTCACATTATAACGTCCTCACGGCTGAAAGAGTATGTTTGGTAGGATGAGGATTCGAACCCGCGACCCACAGATTGCAAGTCGAGCGCCCTAACCACCTGACCATGCCGGACCTGGTCATAGAAGCTATTAGTTCTCATTGTAAGTCCGCAGGTATACCGCTGTGCCATTAGGGAGCTCAAGTTTCATAGTATATTTAATAAACATATAAGATGCAAAACATATATAATGTCGACTCGTTGAAATTATCTCATTTTACAGAAATAGAAATTATACTAACAAGACATAGAAAGTCGAATATTAATTAGTCTTATGGATGAAATAATGTTGAGGTTATGAAAGGTGGAGAAATTCAGAGGATTAATTGCGCTGTAAAATAACATTGCAGATGCGATCAGTGGCGAAATGGGCAACAGCTACATGTTTGATTCGCGATGAATTCCCGACCATTCAACAACTATATCCCATCAAACATAGGCTTACGACTGAAAAAAATATCCACAGTACGTTCCAAAGAAGGACATTTGTACAAAGAGAATGATAAACGATTTAGAGCCACAAAGGACACACTTCAAAGAGAAAGGCCTTCAGTATTCTTCGTGTGTTTAGATGTTAATAGACTCTGAAACCACAACATAAATCATGTGTTTAGATGTTAACAGACTACGAAACCACAACCTAAGCCAATTGGAAGCAATGCCCTCATCCACAAAAGTGAAGACTGGCTGTGGTTACAAAAGAGAACACTGATACAAACAAAACCTTTGCGATAAAGTTATGCATATCTCATGGTACCATTACAAACATAATAAATGAGGGTTAGAAATTTACGAAGGCACACAAGCCAAAGGTTTACAGTTTTCAGCCACTCCTTGAAACCAACACCTGTTTTCACGAGTAAGATGGCTAAAGAAACAAGATACAGAACAATTCCATTAGATGACACATTTAAAGTCCTCTGATATAGCCTCAATGGACTTTACTTTCTTTGGCCTGTTTATACGTGACCTTAGAAACCCATTCCCACGTATATTAGAAGGTCTATGGAAAGTCTGTAAAGATAAATGGTCTAAGATTGACATCATCGTCCCGGAAACCCAGGCATTACTACAACTGACAGTTAGCACTCATCAAGTGTAACTATGAATCTATGCACCAACTCATAAACGTATATATACACACACACACAAAAACACTAGATCAGCGGGCGTTTTGTGCAAGTATTTAGTCTTTCCCAAACGAATCTGAACAAAACTCAATCACGTTTGTGTCGAACCTACAGCTAATGATAGCGTATTTTATCTACACCAGAATAATTTTCGTAGTACTTAAGCCCGTGATATATTTTAAAACTTATAGTATCAATTGAAGGGGTGGGGAGAGTTCATAGAATGGCGTATAGAATTTAAATCCCGTTATAAGAAATATATAGTAAACTGAATAGAATGCGTAATCATACATCTTTTGACGGCTGGTGGTGCTGCAGTAGCTTCAAAATGGAAGCTCTGAGAAAAAACGTAACAACTATTAATATTATTACTTGGAAGATAGGTTTTATGTCATACTTGCTATTGATAGCTACTCAGTGACGAAAGATTTGTTCAAATACGTGGCATTACTTCATGGAGTAGGTCTTATGTTAATGTAATTATGTAATATCGAAAAGCATTCGCGCAATTTAAGCTGATCAATAATGGTATTTTGTTTGGTAAAAATGTGAAAAACGTGGCTTTTGAAATTTATATGTAGGCCTACAAAAATCACAAGAAATAAAAAAAAAGAAAACTTATTACCAAAAATATTTTGATATTGCTGTGATTACATTTAGATTTATTATTTAAAATAATACTGCTACTGATTACTATTAAGAGTATTAGACTATAAAATTCAAATAATCCATATGAAATGGAAAATGCTCTTTTCTCTCTCGCCACTTCCACTAACTCGACTTGGAAATAGCCTTTCGATAAATCAGTTTTGCTAACATAAATGCACTTTTTCCCTACAATTATTTCTTCACCCCTCTTCTCTAACAAGTGCCCCCCAGTAGCACAGCGGTATGTCTGCGGACTTACAACGCTAGAATCCGGGTTTCAATACCCGTGGTGGGTAAAGCACAG
>NW_013666374.1:437144-441696 GCF_000517525.1 Limulus polyphemus | reverse complement strand
AGCCCATTGTGTAGCTTTGTGCTTAATTACAAATAAACAAACATACAAACTCTAAAAAGCATATTTTAAAAATATTATTTTGAAGTAAGACGTTCAAAAACCTTGAAACTTTCATTTTGGTTTCAATATTCGTGCAATTGTTATCTGCACTAGCTTTCTCCAGTTTAAAACTGATATATTTTAGGGACGACACCTGGTCAACAGCACCCACCGCCCTCTCTTAGGCTATTCTAATCGAATAATGGGATTTGACCTTCACAGCCTGGAAGTGTGATATTTTATTGCAACAACGGGATGCGAACCATGGTATCTACAGCTCGGCACACTACCACGCCATCATTTCAGACATGTCACACATACACACGAAACTAGTGAGAATATAAATGTTAAATTGGAGTCTATAATTCTTTGCAATGCTTTAAATATATCAGCCCACCAGTGGTTCAGCAGTAAACGTGAGGGCTTATAACGCTGAAAATTGATATTCCATACCCGCAGTAGGCACAGCGTAGATGACCCATTATGTGGTTTTGAGATTAAAAAAATTAATTTCTCAGCAGCATTGGATGTTTTAATTAAAGTCGAACTCATTGTGAAAAGCATAAAGGTCATGAAGTAAGACTAAGATAATAGAAGCGAAAAAAAATTACAAAATAAATTAATGTAAAAATAAGCAGTGTTTATAACCAACTTTCCTGATATTTACCATCAACTTCATTTCAGAATCTATATCTGTTTATAATAAGTTATTACGCTGGACTAAATTCTCATTTTAATTTAGTAAAATCGTAAACCTATCAAAATTTATAAGAGGGGGCGAAGAAGGTGCGGGCCCTCCCTGTTCCGACGCCTATTATCTCTCTCTCTCTCTCTATGTATATAATTGATATTTCTGATGGATAAAAAGAATTATACGCTTGCTATTCACTGACATTGACTATAGATACAGCTATATTTTTGTTATTTTCATTACCATAATTATAAAGTGTTACGCTAGATGTCGCTTGTGCAATCTCCAATCTCCTGACTGTCTTCGGGTGTGGTTACATTTACACAACATTTTCTGCACTATTACGCCAGTAATTAATGTATTTAATCGGACTTGGCATAGGAATAAAGAGTAACTACAGAAAATAAATGTTTTTAGATATTCAAGGTCTAGGCCTAATTAAGTATACCTTTCTCAGTTCCGATACTGGAAAAGAGTCAAACTGTTGAGAGTTTACTTGGGCTGGTGGGTTGCTTACTTTAACAGTACATATTTTCCAAATCTATAAATGCACTTTTTCCCTACAATTATTTCTTCACCCCTCTTCTCTAACAGTAGCACAACGGTATGTCTGCGGACTTACAACGCTAGAATCCGGGTATCAATACCCGTGGTGGGCAAAGCACAGATAGCCCATTGTGTAGCTTTGTGCTTAATTACAAATAAACAAACATACAATCTCTAACAAGCATATTTTAAATTGCATCAATATTTTTAACTGTTTGAAAAACGAAAAGTAACTTATGCATTTCGATGCATGAAAATTTTGCGACTTTAACAATTTACCCATGATCAAAATTAATAAATGCGTTAAGGACAGAATGTTATAAAAATAACAGAAATATTTTGCATTCGGTTTTACCCAAGACAGCTACTAAAAGTAACGTAAATGTATCACGTGGATTTAAGCAATGTAAAGGAAACGTACAAACTCCACTGCTTATAGACACGTGGATATTAACACTCGTAAAGCTTCGGTTTCAGTGGGCATTGAACGAGAATTCACCCACACTCTACATTAGGTTATAAATACCTCTTTAATCGAGTCTGCTTATGAGAGTAAAAAACAGGGTAGGGATGATTAAATGTGTATCAGATCAGAAAACTCCAATAAAACTCGAGCGCTTATGACAAGCGGGCCAGTTTTCATCAGGGGTTTTATCATAGTTTTCTACTTACGTGTGATAATTGTATGACTTGGCCCTTGAACTCATCGACAAATCAAAACAAAAGCACAAATTTGTTCATTATAACAACATCAGTGACATGTGCAGCTTTGTAAAAGCTTGCATGTATATATATATATATATGTGTGTGTGTGTGTGTAAAGTTATAGATGTTTCAAAGAGCTAAATTCAACATACACACACACACATAATTCAAGGAGATGACTTATTAAATAAACTGCAATACAGATGTAAGATACTACAACTTAGTGACAGCCTTCTCATTTATATATATTAGTTTAGCTCTTTCGAACCTTTGTCACGTGGATCTGTTTCGTACATTGGTCGAAACGCATCTATTTCTCAAAAGTTGTTTGTTGGTTGTTAAGCGCAAAGCTACACAATGAACTATCTGTGATCTGCCTACCGCAGGTATCTAAACCCAATTTTTAGCTCAGCCACTAGCGAAAGAGGTTCTCAAAAGTTATGACCAAGAGTTAGCCTTTACCTGGTTGTAGAGAGACAACAATTCAATATTCGTCTTAACATATATAGTTCTGATTACTCGAATTACTCAGCCAGTTCCAGCACCCAGAAACAAACTTCAGATGTATGAAGAGGATTAATATGCAGAAAATCCTTTTTACATTTCTGCATCTGAAGAAGTGAATCCTTAAAATTATTAAAAGCTGTAAATTTGACGTATATAATTTTTCCAACTATTTCTCCATTTATCGGGGGGGGGGGGGGTAACTAGTTTCTTAGTACGCTCAGAACATGGAGTAAAAAAATCATCCAAAGTAGCAATACATGTTAGAAAATAGTTCATCATGAATATTTACATCAGAGATCACAGGTTTGAATCAGCCGAGGAGATTCGAGTGGATTTCTGATACTAAAACCCACAATGATTATAACAGAAACCATGCAAAGGAAATACAACATCACTCACTATTTCGATCAATATAAATATATATATAGTAGTGCTTCAAAATTGGTTGCTATAAGGAAAACAAATACAAAAAGTTGTTAAAACTACTCAATAATGTACTGACAAAAAAGAAAAACAGATTTATAGAGAATATATTTACGATATTATGAAGAAAAACTATTATATTTAGAGGGGGACAATACAGTTTATGTTTATATTTATTGGTTTCAAGAAATAAGTTTTATGTACACAGATATTCTCGATTGTTTATGTAAAAATACAACTTTAACGTAGAAAAAACAGTACTTATCAAAGTAAATCTACAAACAGTTTAAAATTCACAACATGGAGGCTATTTAACTTCCATATAAAATATCTGATATTTGTTAAGAGAACTCTGACTCAATCTAGGAGCCCCCCCCCCCAGTGGCACAGCGGTATGTCTGCGGACTTACAATGCTAGAATCCGGGTTTCGATACCCGTGGTGGGTAGAGCACAGATAGCCCATTGTGTAGCTTTGTGCTTAACTACAAACGAACTTAAATCTACGAAATGCAGCATCTTTCTGAAACTATACTTTCCGCACTGATGTGTTCAAATTCCACCTTTAGAATTGAGCACCATATGTATATGGTTTTAGCTTTTTTTTCTTAATTACTTTGGTACAAAGTGACATTTCACATACAAGATTCCTTCCTTTTTTTACAATATATTCAAACTTAACAATTTCACACTTAATAGTCGTTGTTCAAGCAATCTGTTAATGTAAGTATGCGTCTCAACCACTATTATATCTTTTGTATCCCAACCAACTTGAAGAGTTCTGATATTGGGCGAAAGGCCCCCTCAGCACTGGATGTAGCAGATATGGTGTAATTGATATATTATTACGTACTCTGTAAACGAAAGCCGCTGCCAAAACGTGTCCATATTTAAACGCACACGAGTAAGAAATATGACGCCAAAACTATAGAGTCGAGCATGCGTTTTGGCCCCAAAGTTATATCTTTATTTGTAATGCTAATTTAGATTCCTTCGAGCTCATTTATGTGTTTAGCGGAAAATACATTTTACAAATATACATAGTGTTCGAAAAGTCTCGAACCATAGGTGATTTGCAGCTTTTCTAAATTTCACATACGTGACTGATTATGGTGCTGTCAAAGCCTGAGAAGAGGGAGTTAATTCTGCTGTTAATCCAAATTTGCTTCGAATTTACAAGGAAAACACGTGGAACAAATTCTGTAAAATTCGTTGAGGTGCCTTTTCGGATAACCTGTACATACTACTATTATCAACTCCTACTTCCTATTGCAGTATTTCGATCACCAAAACTTCGGGATACAAAATATATTAAACATGACTAGGTCTAAAGCTCGATATTTCGATGTCTGAGTATTTCGACCACCAAAACTTCGGGATACAAAATATATTAAACATGACTAGGCCTAAAGCTCGATATTTCGATGTCTGAGTATTTCGACCACCAAAACTTCGGGATACAAAATATATTAAACATGACTAGGCCTAAAGCTCGATATTTCGATGTCTGAGTATTTCGACCACCAAAACTTCGGGATACAAAATATATTAAACATGACTAGGCCTAAAGCTACGATATTTCGATGTCTGAGTATTTCGACCACCAAAACTTTCGGGAGTACAAAATACTGACTGTACCGTAC
>NW_013666374.1:434598-437123 GCF_000517525.1 Limulus polyphemus | reverse complement strand
CTGAGTTATTTCGACCAACCAAAACTTCGGGATACAAATATATTAAACATGACTAGGTCCTAAAGCTCGATATTTCGATAGTCTGAGTTATTTCGACCACCAAAACTTCGGGATACAAAATATATTAAACATGACTAGGCCTAAAGCTCGATATTTCGATGTCTGAGTATTTCGACCACCAAAACTTCGGGATACAAAATATATTAAACATGACTAGGCCTAAAGCTCGATATTTCGATGTCTGAGTATTTTGACCACCAAAACTTCGGGATACAAAATATATTAAACATGACTAGGCCTAAAGCTCGATATTTCGATGTCTGAGTGTAATGGTTCTATGCACACAGACAGTGATGTGGTAGTGTCTTAAGCTAACAAAAGCCTGTCAAACCGGCTTCAAGCAACAGCAAGCAAATTCGCACCTTCATTGTTCGCTTGGAATACTTCCTTGTTTATGTTTTGTTATGGTTAATGTTGTAATTGCGCCGTCAACCATGAAGGATTTGAATGCTTAGATCAGTCTTTATTATCCAGCATGATCGATGTCCGTGAAAAATAAAATAAAATCATTTAAGGGGTTACTGTCCGTCAAACACTGATCATGTATGCGGTTGGTTACAGACATACACCATTATGTTGTATAGATTATAGATAACATCGAAGAATATCACTCTCCACAGTTATTTTACGTCAGTGGAATTCATTACCTGTATAAGATACGCTATGGATCACCGCTACCACGTATGTGATAGTGAGTTTTCCAAACCTATATATGAAGCGTATGGAAATCAGAAGGCTTTAATTTCAAGCACAATGTGTATAGTTTTTCATTTCCGGTCTTTTTGCCACTTACTATCACTCATGCGAATGACGGATCTTTCTGATAAAGGTATTTCTGTCAGTTGGGACAACCTGTGCCATGTGGCATATTTTTGCAGTTTTTTTATGTTGAAACACTTGTATTTTCTAAATACTGTATCTAAGCACATGTCAGAAGGCGTTTAAGTTTGACCTCGGTATGATACAAGCTGTTGTGTCTCAAAGCCGTGCTGCTTCTTTCGAAGCTTGGAAGCGACAAAGAATCCATAATGATGTAAAAATGGAAAGAAAATGGTTAAACAGAGCGACAAACCAAGAATGAAACTGCTTTCACATCATAAAGAATCGCCAAGGCTTTTACAAAAAGACAGAAGTCTCTTGTGACATTTAAAACGCATCTAAAGTTCTAGTATCAATACAAGATAGCCACAAAAGACTCAAGGAGGCTGTTTTGTGGCCATGAAAAGCCTTATTAGAACCCCACTGATATAAGCTCACAACAAAACCATTGAGATTGGTCTTAAGACCAAATGGTTTGGACTATCCAAAGTTACACTTCATTGCTTTTCAAAGATGAGTCGAGCTTTTATTCTGACTTCACAAGCCATTATGCCAGAATGTAGAGACTATTTTGAGAACCCTATAACATAACTGAAAAATTGTTAGACTGGATGCTCCATCTTGGTCTGAGGCGATATTAACTTCAATCGCAAAACCCACCTACACGTGTCTCAGGTTCGCTTTTTCAGATCTTTGCAATACAGGAATGAGATTTTAAATAGTTTTCCCAGGATGTAAATCGGCATCATTGGTGGCAACTTTCTTCTTGTGGATAACAATGTCACTCACACTGTGCTCAGGTCAGAGGAGATCCTTCAGAGGGATACTACTGTTCGTGTGGACTGACCCGTTTGATCTTCAAATATAATTCCAATCGGGTCTATCTGAAACTATCTGGGTATATTACTTTGGTCAGCCCTGTTCAGTCCTTGCGAAGATGTTGAATGCCTGGCACAGGTCAACTTCCAAAGGCTCATCAGGAGCATTCAGAGACGGTACCAGACAACTGTCAATGCACGCTTCTCAAGGACACACTAGCTATTAATGAGATTTATTTTGCAACTTGTTCTTTTCTGAACAAGTTCAAAGACTACCATTATATTTAAAATGTTTCATTTTGATGGTTATACTCTTCCATGTTGAGTTCTGTAAGACATGCTGGGAAGGTAAGTTCTGTTTGTATTTGAGTTCACGTAAAAGAAATAAAGTACACAAATGTTAAATTCAGTACCATATAGTTGCTTTTCACTACGTATTTCAACAAGCATGGTAACTTTTCTTCTCGTATTTAAGGTTACTTTCGATTATTGTTAAGTAAACTATGTTTCAGATATTATCGTCGTGTTGTTTCAATAACAATAAAAAAAGTAAATACTTTTTCGTTTATTAAAGTGAATGTCCGATGTGCTGGCCGTTCACTTCGAATCAATAAGTGCTTCGAAGGTTATGGCCATTAATTTCACTTCGAATCAATAAGTGCTTCGAAGGTAATGGCCATTAATTTCACTTCGAACCAATAAATGCTTCGAAAGTAATGGCCATTAATTTCACTTCGAATCAATAAGTGCTTCGAAGGTAATGGCCATTAATTTCACTTCGAATCAATAAGTGCTTCGAAGGTAATGGCCATTAATTTCACTTCGAAT
>NW_013666374.1:432251-434435 GCF_000517525.1 Limulus polyphemus | reverse complement strand
ATTCGAAGTGAAATTAATGGCCATTACCTTCGAAGCACTTATTGATTCGAAGTGAAATTAATGGCCATTACCTTCGAAGCACTTATTGATTCGAAGTGAACGGCCAGCACATCGGACATTTACTTTATGAACTAACACGTAATTACTTTTTTTATAGTTATTCAAAATCCCTATGGGGCGCAACTTTTGCGCCACCCTGTACATCAATTTTACATGATTAGTTTCCATAAAAGCCATTGCATAACAACCACCCTTAAGAATAACGTGAGTAAAGTTTACTATTGTTAATAAACGTCTTGTTCAAAAAGTCACACATCTAACAGCTTTGCTCTCAGATTCACGTCACAAAACAATACACACTAACAGTTTCTTGTGTAAAAAAAATAAATTTCGATTAATTATAACGTGATGATAATGTAAGTATGCTGTTTTATGGTATAATTTTTGTCGTCAGTTTTCTAAGTAGAAATGTCGTGAAGAAAAATATTCAAAAAAAGCTATTCACGTTATATCACAAATTATTATGTAACTTGTATTTTCAAATGAATGTTTTGAATGCTTATAACTTTCAAATCAAGTGGCATGTTACTTTGTTATTTTGATATTGTTTGGTGTTAACGTAGGCAGTGTGATGTCATTGAAAGTTATTGATCGCATGTTGAAATGGTAGGTAACAGCCCTTTCCGATGCAAAATATTCGTACACTCGGGTCACAAAAATCTATTCAGATCGAGGATTTAAAATTTCCAAGATAAAGTGCGGCGTTTTGTAACAGGTGAGAATATACGAACATAAAAGTGAGTTGCAAAACCCATCCACGAACCCCAGCCAACAAACAGTATGCAACATAACCAAGAAGATATCCGTCTGGAAAAGCTACACAAGGCACATGTATACTAGTTCCTTCCAGACATATCCATTCAACCCTTGCATACCTCAAGCAGCTGGAAAATAAAACAAGTATTGATGGCCTCCCAGTGGCACAGCGGTATGTCTGCGGACTTACAACGCTAGAAACCGGGTTTGGATACCCGTGGTGGGCAGAGCACAGATTGTACATTGTGTAGCTTTGTGCTTAACAAAAAATAGTCGTGTCATTCAATACGAAGACATACCAGTCAAGTCATCTATGAATCTTTAACCGATCAGGCTGTTGAAACGGGCTCTGGGAAACTATTATTCTCGTACGTTCAATGAATTGTGGAAAGTATGTCGGAAGGAGTGTTGTGCATTAGACATGACATCCTTCCGACGGAGCCTTCTGCAATAGAAAGTCACTACAGGGCTACTGTCAAGATGCACAATCGTCAGATAGAGCACGACCGGACGTAGCGTCATAGACTGTAACGAGGTGGCGAGACCCCAAAGTCATTTGTATAGTACTCAACCCTATGTGCGTAGCGATTTGCGTCATTCTCAAAGCAGAATGTTATAACTAAAGCACGAATATCGCGCTACTTTAGCCATTGCTGTTTCGTGATAACTTTAAAAACTCGTTTAGTACGTATTTTGTGCCATTTCTTATTAATGCTCCTCATTCTAGTGTATCTTAAGGCACGTGTAACACGATATGGACTCACTTAGTTCTTTAAAGAACACAGCCTGACCTAGCAAGCTACAGTGTACAGCGTATCATTACTTTTTATCTTTGCTTGTTGTAAGACTGGTCTGTTACAGTACACTTACCATGTTATATAAACCAAGGTTTCCCAGGATATAATACTGTGGCCTTCATATATTAGCCTAAACCGTGTAGATGATATTAAATTTATATTGTATGAAGTATCATGATAGTTACTACGCGGCATAGTAGCCATTGACCGTATAGTTCAACGATAATATAGTTATATGATGACACTGCATGTTTTATATAAATATAATGGCAAATGTCGTAATTCAGCATGTTAGTCCTGTTAGATGATGCTATACGTTTTTTAACAAATGATATGGTAACTTTGCATCATGTTTAATAACAGAATATATGATAATACGATACTATGTTCTCCAATAAAGTAGCTAGTAATATTACATTGTGTCCTTTAACAAAATACATAACACTACGCCAATTTCTGCAATAAAATTGACGTCAACACTACATTGTGTTTTTTACTAAAATAAATTATAACTACACGTAATCCTTAGTAAAATAAATGAAACCATTACAATACGTTCATTAATAAATAA
>NW_013666374.1:429405-431603 GCF_000517525.1 Limulus polyphemus | reverse complement strand
TTAAATATATGATAATACTACAATACGTTCATTAATAAATAACATAGATGATAATACTACAATACGTTCATTAATAAATAACATAGATGATAATACTACAATACGTTCGTGACTGACTGATTAAATATATGGTAATACTAGCTGGAGTACTCGTCCGTTGGTGAAATAAAAACTCGTTTGTAACAAAAGGATGGGAACTGTGCTTCTGTGTTGTTGTTTTTTTTTTTCTTAACATAATAAACATTAAAAGTGTAATAAAATACTGAAAAGAAAGACATACTGTTTTCAATAATTCTATTAATATGAAATTAGATGGGGGATCCAACCCCCCTCATGTCATCCTGTATCACTGTGTCAAGTTTGGTGCTGATTAATCAAGAAATTTGGAAACGTATAAGGAACAGATATGAAATGACAGATATATAGCCGTGTATTTTTTCCCGGACACGCTCTTTGCTTCGTATAGTAGATAGTAAAATATCAATAAAGTAAAAGTTAGCAGTCCTATAGTTTTCATTACAATTTATGTTCAATAAAAATATGGTTAACAGTTTATTCACTATTCCATTTCTATTATTCAAATCAGCTTGTGGGGCTACTACACTATCACTCGCCAGTATAAAGATATATGTAGATGAAAGTCATTATCACAAATATCAAAGTTGAAATAAAGATGAACCCGATAGTTATGAATATCATTGAAAAAGTAAATCTTGTTGTTACACGCATAAAAACGTGCTTGACTGGTCCCTGTACTTGATGAGGATAAAGGGAAAACAAAACTAAAATCCATAATCACACACTACAAACAGAGCTATAAACACATGTACTCATCAATCATTAAGTACAGTAAAACCATATAATTATAATCTTACATACTTCTTATCTACTATTACACTAAAAATATTGGAGTAAAGTTAAACCTTTATATTATGCACTCCAAAGTAAGAAAACAACTAAGTCTTTCTGGTAGCTTCGTTCGATGAATACTAAACTTATGACATCAGACATCTGAAGCATTAGTTACGGATACAAAAGAATTAAACATCGTACGCTGGACAAGGGTAGCAAAACTTTACAGTACATTAAATACCGTTGTTATAAGCATCAACCACAAGAGACAAAAAAACACAAACTCTATATTGAGTTGAGCACAGAAGCATCAAGCTAATTACCGTGGTTTTGGAAAACGCGAAAGAATATGGCTAAACTTTTTAGTTCAAACATTATAATACGATTACTGTTAAATCGCACAGATAAGAAAGTAAAGGACCATATGATAACCATAGACACATCCTGTAGTTATGGACATCAATCCAGAATAAGAATTAATCACTGTAGTTCAGACATCCATGCAGTACTGACCACTGGACGATTCCGGTTAAACCTTGTAGTTATGGGCATTAATCCAGAACTAAACTGTGGCGTTACGGACATCCAAATAACCATACAGTAGTGGTCATTGGATGAGTACGGTTAAATCGCGTAATTATGGAAATCAACTAAGCTCTGAGGTTACAGATTCCAGCTAAACCATGCAGTAGTGATTATTGGCCGAACCCACTTAAATTATGTAGTTATTTATATTATTCGAGAATTAAAGTCTATCATCACAGACGTCCATTACAAACTCTAGCTAAAGCATGCGTTGAATGAGAACTAAAGTCTATCATTACAGACGTTCATTACAAACTACAGCTAAAGCATGTGTTGAATGAGAACTAAAGTCTATCATTACAGACGTCCATTACAAACTACAGCTAAAGCATGCGTTGAATGAGAATTAAAGTATATCGACACAGTCGTCCATTACAAACTCTAGGTAAAGCATGCGTTGGATGAGAACTAAAGTCTATCATCACAGACGTCTTTTAATTACTATAGCTAAACGAGATAGTAGTGATTATTGGCCGGTTAAATCAATGCAGATAAGAACTGAAGCCGCTCAAAACTTAAATAAATGGTGATAGATATCGACGGAGGAAACAATAAAACTCTTCTGCTATAGTTATGAATTTAAACGCACTGCAAAGTCTTAGTATTTTTAGACATAAATGGTAAAGTAAAAATTTTGGAGAATTTCAAGTCTGAGCACTTATACAGTGGTGAAAGGTTTATATGGATACGTTATTTTATTTGTTTGTTTTGAATTTCGCGCAAAGTTACACGAGGGCAATCTGCGCTAGCCGTCCCTAATT
>NW_013666374.1:427990-429395 GCF_000517525.1 Limulus polyphemus | reverse complement strand
GAAGGCAGTTAGTCATCACCACCCACCGCCAACTCTTGGGGCTACTCTTTTACCAACGAATAGTGGGATTGACCGTGTGCATTTTATTACTTTATGTTTAAAATTTTAATTCCGTCATTTACTAGTTTTCGATTAAAACCCAGACGCAGTTGAGCTAAAACACAAGGCATATCTTCGCTGACAGTATCGAAAACGTTGGGTTCTTCATTTTTACTTTTTGTGCTTCCTGTTATTTTGTACCGGATTTTTGTAAATAAAAGTCCGCTATTTATTGACGTATGTTTATAAAATCGAAATATTAGGAATATAATTTATATATATATTTCTTATAATATATAAATATATAAACTAGTATCTTACATACGCTAAAATAACCTGTACAGTTACTATAGTTATTATGCGTACTGAACAAATACAAATATATATATTTATATATAAATAACAACATTAAAATGAGACCAAAATTCAGAATTATTGTCCCTATTCACAGTCCTCTTGTCATCTCTAAGTCATAATGGACAATGTCTGTGACCAGAGAACTCAAATGCGTTGTGTATATTCCATCTATCGGACAAGATCCCGACGCCGATGTCAAACTCGCCAGCAACTAAAGAGAATCTGTTAATTAAGGGTTGGGAATTGAATATTTGAACCCACAACGTCTCAACTCCAAATGCCTTTCACTGTCTGCAGCCAATCAAAAATATTTAGATACAACCTTAAAATAGAATAAACCGCTCTATACACATATATATATATCTTATCGAGAGTTAAAGATCATTTTTAAACAAAAACATTAATTTCGACAGAAATGTTTGATTTTTTTTTCATAAACCATATCACACAGATACAGCACTGTCAACAGAATGAAATGTATACGTTCGTCTCTGCAGTTAAAACTTAACAAATTAAAACGTTCATAAAATTCATTAAGAACTGGTTTTGAACATTTGAATTTATCTATTTCGCTTTAAAATCATGTTTATGTTTAATACAGTTTTAGAGAATATTGAATATGATAACATTTAAATACTCGCTGCCTAAACAATAACAAAAATCACCGCTATAATTACAGAAGGTTGTGCATATCAAGTTTGTCTTATCGAATATGACGGAGGTTTATATATCGCTTCTGAGATAAACATATGCTTTATCGAATATGACGGAGGTTTGTATATCGCTTCTGAGATAAACATTTGCTTTATCGAATATGACGGAGGTTTATATATCGCTTCTGAGATAAAAATTTGCTTTATCGAATATGACGGAGGTTTATATATCGCTTCTGAGATAAACATTTGCTTTATCGAATATGACGGAGGTTTATATATCGCTTCTGAGATAAACATTTGCTTTATCGAATATGATGGAGGTTTATATATCGCTTCTGAGATAAACATATGCT
>NW_013666374.1:422718-426990 GCF_000517525.1 Limulus polyphemus | reverse complement strand
GTTAATGACCTGGAACAGTATGAACAAAGAAGCAATTTAAAGATATATGGAATAATACAAGAAGATGATGAGGAACTGAAAGATATTCTACACAGCTTGGCTCAAGAGTTTAGTAAACCAGATCATAAAAAAGATGAAATATTAATGGCTCACAGAATAGCTGTCCATAATGGTAAAACGATAGCACCTATAACAGTTAAATTGAAAAGTGTTTGGGTAAGGAGAAATGGTTAAAGAATAAGAAAAAAGTGGTTAAACAAAGTCAAATCCAACAGAATGTGGAAGAAGACAGAGTGTATATATAAATTAAAATCTAACAGCTGCTAATAAAGAACTGTTTTGGAAAGCAAAAACATCATTAAAAGAAAAACAATGTAAATTTAATCATACAAAAAGTAATGTGTTTGCAATAAAATCAGAAACTGAGAATGTTATAAAATTATAACTGAGTTTTAATTTTGAAAATATATATGCGTTGTAATCTATGGACGTTAATCTAAAAAATAGTGAATATACTGATATGAACTGTAAAAAATGTAGGAAACCTTAAATGAATGTTATACATAAATTAGAGCATATTAAAGGTGATATTTTGAATTTAGTACATATTAACATTAATAATATTTACAATAAGTGGGACTATTTTTGTACTGTTGCTGGTAAGTTTTGGTATTGTTAAATATATTAATAGCCACAGAGACATTTCTAAAAGAACATGAAATCCAAAATTATAATTTGGAAGGCTACGAAAAAATTTATAAATGTAGAAGTAACAAGGAAGGAGGAGGAATGTTAATTTTTTATTAAAAAACATTTATCTATAGAATTACTGAAATTAAATTTGGAAGATGCAGAAATATTATCATTTTCTGTTCAGGTAAATGATTATAAAGTTTAATACTTCCAATTTACAGACCTCCAAATTACAATTCTAATATTTGGAAAAATTGCTAAATGAATTAAAAAACTGTAAACATGTATTACATCTTGGTGATATAAATATAAATATTAAAGAAAAAGTAATTAAAATAGTAATGTGGCCAATGACTATCAAAACTTGTTACATTTTAATAGATTTCAACAAAATATAAATGTTAACACAAGGTAAGAATGAAGAAGTGGAGAGTTGGCTAAATCTTGTTTAGATCATGCGTATACAAAACTTACAGGTGTAAATGTAAAAAGATCAAGGAAAAAATATCAGATCATAAGATGATTTGGGTTAATTTAAAAAGCAGTTTAAAGACAATAAAACAAACTATGAAAAAGAGCATAGATAATATTTTATTGATTAATAAAATTAAAATAATTACTGTTATAAATGATAGAAACAGCTATAACTGGGAATAGTTCTTAAGATTAAAAGATTTTGAGATAATGTATAAAAATTGGTTTATGTATGTTAAATAATATTGAATTAAAAATACTTTTGAGATTAAAATAAATATGAGGAATACACAGCATAAACCTTGGATATATTCTGATATTTTAGAGTTAATAAGAGAAAAGGATAAATTATGGCATAAGAATAAATGTCAGAAGAATGAAACAAATGATGCAGCTTACAAAGCAAAGAGAAATTCTGTAACCTGTTTTATAAGAAAGGCAAAAAGAATTATTATATGACAACATTTTCTGGCATTCAGGGTAAAATGAAAGAAACTTGGAAATGCATTAATGAATTAGTAAATAATCATGTTAGTGATAAATCACTTGAAGAAAAAATAAAGCGAAATTTTATTAATACAAATACTACAGATTTAGCAAATAAGTTTAATAAAGTTTATACGATAAATACTCTAAAAAGTAATCATAATGAAAATAATAATAATTATGTCACAAGTAGAAAAAATTACCTTCAGAGTGTAATCTCACAGACTAAAACAATTAATTTCCTTCCAATAACAAAGAAGTTATTAACATAGTAAATTTAATGGTTATTAACAAAGGACCAGGAATTGATGGTATGCAACTGATATACATAATAACATGTATTAATGTATTAGCAAAGGTTATAACATGCTTATTAAATTTAATTTATGAAGAAGGGAAAATACCTGATAGACTAAAAATATCAATGATAAAACCTATTTACAAGTCAGGAAAACAAAAATATTTCAATAATTATAGACCATTTTAATTTTACCTGTCATTGAAAAAATAATGAAAAGACATATATATACAACAAAATGTTGGATTTTATTGAAAAAATAATATTATAAACAAATGTCAATATGGATTTATTAAAAATAAAAGTATCACATTACTATTAGAAATCTTTTCAGATGATGTAAATTTACAATTATATAAAAATACAAAGCTACTTGTATTACTTCTTGATTTAAGTAGAGCTTTTGAAAATTATAAAATACTGCTGGATAAACTACACATCATGAGTATAAGGGAGAAGTTACACAACTGGTTCATGAATTATTTGAGTAATAGGGTTGCAATAAAAAGAATTGTAGAAATAATGAATGATCCAATGACTATAAAAGTATGGTGTTCTACAAGGTACAATTTTGGGTCCACTACTGTTTAATTTATATGTTAATGATATTGTAAATATATGTTTCAAGAGTAAAATATATCATATGCAGATGATACAGTTTTAACTGTAACTCATGTTGATGTGGAAGTTGGCAAAGAAATTTTACAAGTTGATTTCAATAAATTAAGGTATTTGCTTGATATAAATGAAATATATATGAATACTGATAAAACAAAAACTATGAAAATTCACTCACAATATAAAAATATTATTAACAAAACATTTTTACAGATTCATGATCAAAGATGTAATAATAAACATAAATATTTATTTGTAGATAATAAGCAGTATTCTGATTGTAAATGTACATATATAGAAAATGTTAATACCAAGACATACTTAGGATTAATCATAGATGATGTTTTGAGTTGGTCTAAACAAAAAATATAACTTGCAATAAATTAAGACCTATTACAGCAAAATTATGGAGGATACAGAATATTTTACCAATTAATTTAAAAAAATAATTTATTTATCTTTAGCAGAATCTGTTATACATTACAGATTAACAATACATGGTTCAACAAGTAACATTTACTTTAAAAAATATACAGTTCAAATTAGAATGTTTAAGATGATAATCTTAAACAAAAATGATGAACTTAATACAAATGTTACATTAACAGATGAAAGTATAAGAAATCAGTTATTTGATGTAAATGCACTCTATAAATACATAATAATTTTGAATTCCCATTATAATTTAAATCATAAAGTACTAAAAAATAATATGTATAATACTAGAACATTAGAAAATAAGTATTATGAACTTCCAACTTACAATACTAACTATGGAAAAAAGAGTATAAAATACTATATATAATGAACCAACTCCCCAGGGAGTTATGGAATATAAATACAATTGCAGAGTTAAAAAAACAGCTAAAAGATTGGTTATTAACTGGTGTTCATGGACAAACTGATTTTGCTAAAGCTACTGGATAAATTGAAATTCACTTGTGACATAAAATTTTACTGACAATACTACTACTAAAGGTACTGGATAAACTGAAATTCACTCGTGATATAATATTTTACTGACAATACTACAGAATAAACTGCTAAATACAACTATACAAATGTTATAAACATGCATCGATACACATGAACATACACTTTACTGACAATGAACAAGGGCATTTTTATTAGCATTTCTGGAAATGTAAGAAAGATAGTAAACAAAAGTGCAATATTCACAGTGCCAGATTAATGAACATGGCCACAAGGTCTGAAAAACAAAAAAGGTTCACCGACTAGTTGTTAAACAACGACCATTATTAACGATAAAAAAAAAGAGAGAGAGAGAGAAATATATCACACTAGGCCTGCCATTCTCGAATTGTGGCTTAATGGAATTTTTCACCAAAAAGGGAAAAAGAATTATAAAATAATTTGAATGTAATCAAAATTATGAAACTATATCACAATATAAGACTATAAATACTATAATATAGTATCTATAAGATATAGTATCTATAGTATCCATCTATAAGATAGATTGCTGTCAAACTCAGTTAAATTATAGAACTATATTAAATACACATTTAGTAAGGTGTAAAATAAATACATCCATACAAAAATGTGGACAAAGAACGCTTGTTTGTTTGTTTGTAATTAAGCACAAAGCTACACAATGGACTACCTGAGCTATGCCCACCACGGAATCGAAACTCGGAGTCTGGCGTTGAACGGCCGCCGACAGACCGCTGTGCGTCTGGGGG
>NW_013666374.1:417896-422634 GCF_000517525.1 Limulus polyphemus | reverse complement strand
ACTTTAAAATTTATTTGCAGTTGTGTAGGAAGAAGTTGCTTGGCTAGACATACAGATTTTACAATGTTTATTGTTTATTGTTTATTTGTAATTAAGCACAAAGCTACACAATGGGCTATCTGTGCTCTGCCCACCACGGGTATCGAAACTCGGATTCTAGCGTTGTAAGTCCGCAGACATACCGCTGTGCTACTGGGGGGCACAAAGAACGCAGATATTTTTATCTTCCCGGGGCCCCTTAAAACATGAGTCTGGACTCAGTGGACCCAACGGATACTCCGGCAATGAATATACACACTTGTATAATAACCGATAATATAATGTTATATTTGTAGGTTTATGGATACTGATGTTGTTAAAAAGCATGAGTATCGACACTAGCTATATTAGATACGCACGCGAATAAATGTTGGTTTTGTTATATTTATAGGTTTATAAATACTGACAGCTTTTTAGATTCCGGTGTATAAATACTGACACTATTCTATAAATACGAATATAGATAACAGTCACACGTATATCAGACATGTCAGTACATGTTAACTGGCATCTGTATGTATTTTCCCTTTGCGTGATGTATTACTGTTTCAAGGTGATCGGGTGGTTAAGTGTCCGGAAGATCTTGAAAGGCTTCCCTCTAGAAGTCGATATATGTCGTACATTCACATTTAGGCTTCGTTTTCCTGCCAGATTTTATGCTGTGTTCACGTAGCATGCGAAAGCTTGCCACGTGGTATGTGTTTGGGATAAGTCGAGAAACAAAGAGAACGAGTAACAACGATAACCTAGCACACGCTTCGTGTAGGTCAGTGCACTGTACCAGAACATGGTTACACCCGGCATGCACAATAAAACGCCGTCTTCAATACTACCGGTTATTCCGAGACAAGATTTTCTAGAGTTATCACTTCTAAAATAACAAATCCCTAACTATTATCGTCATTTTCTGGTAATAGCATAAAACGTGCCATATAATGTACCAATTTTCATTTACATCATCAGAATTTTAAATTTTGTTTTTGTTTTGTAAATATATTTATGTCGAATAAAAATATATTTATTCGACGGTGACGGTATGTATGACACCAGCATTACGGAGACATTAACGATATATTTACAATCACTGCAAAGACAATACATACTTTATAATTATCAATTATAGAGACCGGGCGTGGCAAGTGCTAGCCTGTGAATCCGAAGGTCGATTGTTTGCATTCTGTTGCCATAAAACCGCGCTCCGCACTTTGTGGCCGTGTTATAAGAATGACAATCAAGTCTTACTATGCGATTAGAGTAACCATAAAGTTAGACTGATGCTGTTGACTAGCTTGTCTTCCATCTAGTCTTTCAGTTCAAAATTAAGGACAAGTAGTACAAATAATCCTAGTGTAGTTGTGTTCGAACATCTGAAACAAAACAAGCTGCTATATAATCATAACACTTTTTTTAAAATTGTGAGAGATCTAAAGGAGAAATAACGGTTAGAAACTATCACTGAGAACAAAATCACACGGTAAATCAAAAAATACCAAACACTCATGTATTGTATTGGCTTACATTTGTGTTCAAACAAGACACAATAAATTATGTATGCACAATTGTTTATCCAATTACATTAAAGCTTGTTCACATCTACAGATTAAATTGAATCTGAAATTAATTTGTTTATTTAATTACATTTACCAGTTTGATCAAATCTAAATTATGAACTGTATGTAAAATTATTTTATGTAATTACATTACCAGTTTCTTCCAATCTACCACCAACCGAATTGAATGTCCATGTAACAATTATTTTATCCAATGATATTGTTCAAATCTACCACCAACCGAATTGAATGTCCATGTAACAATTATTTTATCCAATGATATTGTTCAAATCTACCACTAACCGAATTGAATGTCCATGTAACAATTATTTTATCCAATGATATTGTTCAAATCTACCACTAACCGAATTGAATGTCCATGTAACAATTATTTTATCCAATTATATTGTTCAAATCTACCACTAACCGAAATGAATGTTCATATCTAAATTATTTTATGTTATCAGTTTGCTCAAACTCTACAGTACAAACTAAATCTGCACTTACAGTTAATTTTTCTTGTTATATTACTAGTTCATTAATGTTGTTCATGTAACAGTTGTTTTACCTGTTTACGATAGAGGCGACGCTAAGCGCTAGCACACAGGGCCCGTGCCCCGTATCCCTAGCTGGTGTCTTGAAAAATAGAAAACCACGATTGATATCATACTGAAACGTCTATGGGCCCGAGCCCCGAATCTTTTAATCTAAGTACCTGGCTTACGATACCAGCTTGTTAAAATGTAGAGCATATAATAATGGTTTATTCTTATCTTACATAGGTATAAGCTAAAACACTTAAATGTAGGATTCACTCATAACAACGATTTCTTTTTATTACGTCCATTTTTTTCTACAACTAAAAAATTTTACAGAATTTGCATGCAGTAGTGTTTTTGTGTTGTCAGCTATATTTTCAATGTTTAAATTTAGATGTTAGCTAGAGGGCGCAAGACATCAACATCAAGTAAGTTTATAAAAATAGTCCTAGAATATCTAGAATGTTTGTGAATATTACTGATCGAGAAACAAGACTATATTATGAGTATGAGAAGCACTGAGTCAAATTTCAGTTGGTATAATGCCAGTCATTCGGTGATGTTTCTGGATAAGTGTTATTTATTGCGTATATTCAGTTACTCGATCGATCTGTCGTAAAGTATACTTGTAGGGAGTCGTACTAACATCGGTGAGTACATTTGTGTAGAAAGTGTAAACATCACTCTGTGAACTGAGGTCTACAGGTACAAATGTGTACGAGTAATAGTAGCCTGTAGGTTAAGGAAGAAATAAATCAACTTGTCATCCCAAGGACTATACTTGGACTTACTTTCACCAAATAACAAAGCTACAAAAATTCGGTACATCGCCAGCGTGTTAATGTCTCCAGTATTCTTTAAGTCTCCGCGTAAAAATATATTCTTATAACGTAAAAAAAAAACTTACAAGCTGAGCTACCACGCTGAAATATGAAGGTGATATTTACGAACGAGCTTGGTCTAGTGGCATAAATATGGCCCCGCAATTGGGGGGTGAGTGGGAGGGCGAATCGTAACATTTATAGGGAAATCGGGAAGAGGACATTTATAGTTATGCCACTGACAGGTTAATAAATCCATTATATTTTGAACACGATATTTCAACCTGTAAGTTTATTTTCACGTTAATACATACAACGTGAAAATTACATTAAAATATTTTTAGAAACCTTAAGTCAATATACAGTTTAAACGCAGAAAGTTGGTGAAGCATTAGAAACCGATAGGCCTACAATTTATAATGACAATCACGTCAAATACAGACGTTTTCGTCCGAAATTCCTCTTAATTTGTACATTTCGGATTCAAAATCAGAGGCGTGTAAAAATAGCATTTTAGATACATCTTTTATTTCCCACAATTCACTCACTGCCCAAGAGGTCTTTCGCTTAATATCAGAACTCGTCAGTTGGGCTGGACGATAGGAGACAAAATATTAACTGAAACGTTATTTATATATGCAATATAATACTGAAATCAGGTGAAGCATTAGAAACCAGTATGTCTAATATAAGTATAAAAATTACGTTAACTTCAATTTGTGTGTTTTTCGCATTCTTTTAATTAATCATATACCTACCCTAAATTAATTAAGATATGTGAATGATATTATGTCTACTGACTGACTGACAGACAACACACCACTGGTTAAAACAGGTGACCCTTCCAGGCGGCCTTCGGCCCCTTTCAGGGAAGTGACACTAATTAATTTTGCTTCGACACCAATTTGACAAAGTCTTTGCTGATTTCGTAATGAATAATTTCTTAACTTCCTGCTTACTAACACGGCTATGCTATCAACTGTTGATAATTGGGTATTTTTTTCAAAGAGAAGCAATTAATAGAATGTCTTTATTTTCCCAAAAAATATTAACTGGTAGTGTTATACTCAGTTTTCATACGTACCGAAGTTAGTTTGTAGTATTTTAATATCGAAGTAACTCAAACACTGAGAGTTGAAAATACGTCCTGGTATAAACTTCGTATAGATAGTTTCTCATATGAACAAATACTAGATATAAAACTACGATCTGAAACTGATTCCCCACAGTTGCTGTGTGGTTCAAAAACACAGAGATCGATTCCAAGGAAAGGCTCGTGCGTCAAATATGGAAAAGTTATGCCATATATAATGATATTTCGTGTTCTTAAATCATAAATCAAAATAATGCATGCTATCTTTAGTAGGTTGGCTTATTTTTGTTGCTTACTAAACGTCATAAACGAGTATGTTCCATATATACAGACAAACTACAGGTAGAGTCGGATAAAAAGTAAAAACTCTAGTGAAAGGTCTGAATATAAGTTTGGTCCACAATTCATTCCCATTTTAACACTTTATTCAGCAAGGATAGTAACAACAACAAAACCTTTCTGTAATGTACTGCTGTTGGTATTGTTACGACAGCGGTAGTCACGTGACTCTGGTAACACGTCATGAGTTTCTAGAAGGATCATCACTTTTCCTGGCAACTCTAATCATTTTCAGGCGCCCTCTATTTTAGTATATAAGCCCGGCAAATAAAGCGGAGATATAATTGCAGATAGCGAGATATATAGACAGATAATCGAGTCAAGTCGTAAGTAAAGTGCCTGAATTGTTGTGAATTA
>NW_013666374.1:411721-416963 GCF_000517525.1 Limulus polyphemus | reverse complement strand
GGGTATCAGCTTTGAAACTAGTGAATTGCTATGCTTGTTTGACCATAGTTAAGTATAATTATTATTGTTATAGTTAAAGAATTGTAGATATCCAAGATGACTATTTATGACTTGATACAGAATCAGCAACAGTAATATAATAATATTATATAAGTATGAAGGAATAATGTGTCACATGTGAGTCCGATTATACTGTATAGTTTGGTGTTGTTGCAGATAACTGACCATGGCATCTGTCTAAACTAGAGCCAGGAGCAAAAAAAAAAAGTTTGGGAGGCACAGACTTCTTTGAAGTTGATGAGCTACCCCAAGGAATTCTTCCAACAAAAAAGGACATAATCGAAGTGATGCTTTATCTTCTCTGTCCAAAACGTGCAGGACAGGAACAAAGATATTCTATAGAGAATGTAGCAGATATGCTAGGATCTCTTCTGCAATCTGTATACAATTTCCACTAAAAAATATACAGAAGCACATACTCAAGCTTTATAAAGATTTTGTTAAACAGTATGGGGAGCTTACCAGAAGATGCAGTTTGATCTCTGAGCTCTGCCAACAATGGAATTCTAAGCAAGAAGAAGATACTTGAAGACAAAGAAAGTGCCAAGCTTACTTTGGACAGGAGAAAGAATGAGGATTTGGAAAGTCTGAAAGCTATGGTTGGCTCCCGTACGTATTTCAAGCAGGTAGATGAATACCTTGAATCAGAGGCAGATACCAACACAAAACTCATGAGGCTGTACTTAGAATTGAGGTATTCAAGGGACACCTCTCTATCTTTGTCAAAAAATAGTGTTATTTTTATACTGATGAAACATCATAAGAAGCTCCCATTGCAAACATATTCTGCAAACTTAAAGCTGTATCTAGACAGCATAGTTTCAAATGCTGAGGTCACGATAGAGGACCTAAACACAGCAATTGATGTCATTGGGCATCCTGAATGACACTTTGTAATTATTATAGTAATTAAAAGTATCAAAGAACAAATTTGATAATGATTGAAGTTAGTTTTATGTGTATTATTTGTTATGTCAAAGCAGCTAACCGTGTTTGATAACATTTTTAGGACATTAATTAAGTTCAACTAATCCAGAGTGTATTGAAAAACTTGTGTGAATGATGTAAGCAATGTGACGAAATTTTAGATTTAGATTTAAAACATGACATTATGGAAGGAAAAACACAAGTATTTTCATATTAAACTACATTTAGTGCTAACGCAACCTTTTGGATAAATTTCATGCATGTAGAAGTCATGTTCAGTGAAATACATGTCTAAATATTCCAATAATTGGTGATTTTTTGGCATTTTTTCTTGTGTCAATTTTCAGAGGTACTGTACAGGGGGAGTCATACTTTAAAAAAAATTGAAATAATATATTCCATCATATTTTATCCATCACCATATTTTGGAGGGGGGTAGAACATGAAATTGATATTAACATCCATCCCTAATAAAATATTCGAAAAGCGCACTGTAAAACTCCCATTTAATTAATAATTTATTGGATTTGATTTAGCTGTATATCAGAATACAGGAATCCTTAAATCTAAACATTTCTCTGCAAATATAACAAACCAAAATTCCCTTTTCTCTTCTACTAAGTCCCCCGGTATGACAACGGTTAGTTTGCGCACTTATAACGCTAAACTCCGGGGTTTGATTCTCCTGGGTGGCTACTTCTACCAAGTAAAAGGTTTTTTGTTCTTCAGTATGTTGAAAAGTAGGAAACAGCCAATTTTACCTCAAATATTATCAAGTTTTATGCTTATAAGTTAAAGATATTCTGGATATTAGGTTTAAATCATCCACTTTAATATGTAGATAATAGCTGTTAGCACAAGATACTTGTAGATCATTTTATGAAATCCTGTTCTTAAGTATATATATCTAGTAATATCTCAATATATTGAATGAAAAGAAATATTGATTATTTATCTATTAACTGAGTTAATTACAAACAAGTTAAAACAGTGCCTCTTTTTGATATACTTCTATCTATCTTTTGACCTGTTCCTCATTTATAAAGTTACCTTGAAAACGAAAGCCCAACGCATGCGCAATTGAACATCCTACGCGGGTTTTTTGTATGCCTATTTTAAAAGCAGAAGCTAAAAACTGAAAGGGGTCGGAGCAAGTGCGGTTTACTCCGACCCTCGGTTGGACTAAACATCAACGTCCAAGACAACATATCATGGTACGGAAGGGAGGAAGAGGTCTCAGAGTACCTGACCCTCCTAGGTCACACGACCTAAATTCCGATCAGGAGATCAGGCAGCTAAAAACGAATAAATGTTAAACTTCTTCAGCAACGAAGACGCAGTATAATGAGTTTTAAGGCAATATAACTAAATCGTCAAAATAGCTGTAAATTATATTCAAATTAAATACATATAGCATTGGAAATAGTTATGGAAGAGCACAGGTGAAACATATACAGGAGACACAAACTGAGTAATTGCAGCTAAATGGTCAATTGATCATTAATGAGGGACCGTGCTAATTATACCAGTAGAGGGCGCCAGTAACAATGCGATCCTTATCTATAGTCAGATACCCAGATGTTTATATTCTTCATGTTCTTTGTCTCGCCATATTATCGTGCTTTCTGTTTACATTCATAAATATAATAGCTCAAAAATGCCTCAAAAGACTTGTCGTGTGCCTGGATGTTGTGGTCATTCGAAGCTTTCAAATCTGGAATTGTCTAAAAAGTGGCTTCGTGCGTTCAAACAGAACCAGTGGAAACCGAAGAAAGGAGTTTTGTCATGACGACTTCGTTCTTGACATTTAATGATTTATGTACCTGAAACTAGCTATAGTATGCCTATGTTTAATAAAGTTTTCAATAATTCTGCTTTTCATTTAGAACTTTGTCTAAAATTATTCCCATTTTATAACCTTTTTATGTTGAGTCAAGTTTTAAAATTTAGTACCATTTAGTCTACAAAATTATTTTATAGGCCTATGGCTAAATTTATGAAATGCACGATACTTGAACTTGATAGGGACTAATATTTCAGTAATACTTATCCCGTATGTTAAAATTTATAGTAGGTCTGGAAATTGATTGTCAGTGAATATTATAAAACTAAAAAAAAAAAATTAAAAATACACATATTTTTCATTTCGTTGTTTGGACCTTTACCCCAAAGAAGACAAGTAAAACCAGGTGCCGTTCCAAGTGTGTTCAGTTGGTCCAAGACATTCACACCAGAGTTCATTAGAAGAACCGAGTGAATACTGAAAAAGATAAAACGCTTCAGCCAGCCAGTAGTTGACACTCCGAGGAAACTATCCTAGGCCTATAAAATGTCAGTGACAGTGCCAAATAAACATATATAAATGTGAACATTAATCATTATTTTCATTCAATGACTACAATTATATCGTTTAATCCAGCAATGTAGAACAAGGTTCTTACCAACATATTGAAACTATGCTTTTTTTCATGTAACAAAACAATAGTCTGACATTATATTACCGCTCTTATTATTTTGTTTACCTGTGGATGAAATCGGCTTTCCTGCCAATAGTTTTAGCTCCACTGCATTTAAATTCCGTCCTAATAATGCTAAGGTTCAAATTTTCACATTTCTCACTAATTTTAATGGAATTGGTAAAATAATTATCAGGAAAACAAGTGAAATTCATGTACCACTCAAACAGGGTTATTGACTGACCAAGTTCTGAATTGCGAAGCATGCTGGTTCAGTGCTGGGACCACATCGATATTGGCGCCACCGCGCGTTAGCGGTTTCGCGCACGATCCTTCATACAATACATTATTACAGAAAATACAAAACAAAATGCGAATAACCTGTACAATGCACTATTGTTTGATATTTGATTTAAACAAAGCAGAACGCCATATTTTTATGTTACTATAAGTTGATTAATACACGAGTATGAAATGCTGTTCTGAACGGCCTGTGTTACTAGCTACAATTAAGTCACGTTGCTTGGATGTCGTTCGACCATCTCACTTTCCATACAAGCTCATACAGACTTAATTATATTCATATCGAGACTTTCTGTATGGTTAACCGTGTTAGTTTCACACACACTTCCGAAATTCCGTACAGCCCATCTGAAACACGAACTTTCGCCTCAGTATATAACATTGAGTGGTCTTCACGAGTCCAAACTCTGTTTTCTACTATTTGTCATGTGGTACTTCCGTTTCAATGAATCGTGACTACATTCGCCACACTATTGCTAGGAATAGTATGATTTCCTGTACTTTTATAGACGTTATGCTGGTACGGCACTGTCTGAAATAGAGTATAGAAAAAATCAGATAGAGGGCAGTACTAGCTGAGATGGAATATCGACTTGAAAAATCGACGTGGTCATTCCGACCTCACCCTACCAGTTGAAGGTTAATAAATATAATGCTGTCTCTCAAGTTACGGTCATGATTGTATTTCACTGACAAGCGAGAAAAGTGCATTTTTGTTTGTTATCCCTCTTAATGATATAGTTCTACCTCAAGTAGGTGCCGTAAACATACGAGAGAACGTCATTTGAAGAATAAGTCATTACTTTAAGGTTAATACACGATACTGTAATGTTACTATGTGGTGTTATGACAGACTTTTATACATCGGCCAGTTTGACAAATAATTATGTTTATGTTGCTTTATCACAGGATTTCTAATACATTTGATTGAAATGCCTGCCTACAGACTGATGCTTTTACGAACTTTAACTTTGACGCTTTGCACTGTAGCATAATGTAAAGGGGCTGCCACTTGTTTGTTAGTTTGAATTTCGCGCAAAGCTACACGAGGGCTATCTGCGCTAGCCGTCCCTAATTTAGCAGTGTAAGACTAGAGGGAAGGCAGCTAGTCATCACCACCCACCGCCAACTCTTGGACTACTCTTTTACCAAAGAATAGTGGGATTGACCGTCACATTATAACGCCACCCCACGGCCGAATGGGCGAGCATGTTTGATGGGACGGGGATTCGAACCCGCGACCCGCACATTGCGAGTCGAGCTCCCTAACCACCTGGCCATGGCGGGCCAGGGCTGCCACTTGCTTGTTGTTTTTTAATTTGTGTAAAACTACACAATGAGCTATCTGAACTCTGTTTACTGCGAGGAATCGAATCTCGAATTTTAGCGTTGTAAATCCATAAACCTACCTCTAACCTCCCGGTGCTAGATTATAATTAAATCTGTAGTAATAAACTATAAACTATGATATAAAAAGTATATATATATATATATAC
>NW_013666374.1:407700-411365 GCF_000517525.1 Limulus polyphemus | reverse complement strand
TTAAAAAACATTTTTAATTTAAATTATTTAATTTTGTGTATTTTCTTATAAAAAATATTAATAATATGTTTATAAAATGCCATCTAATTACCTCCGTCACCTCAGGTGGCGGAGGTTATGTTTTCATCACCCCCTGTGTATGTGTGTTTATCAGCAAGATTTCTTGAAAACAGCTGAATGGATTTGGACGAAATATGGCATACATTTGGACTATGAACCAACTTAGAAGTATTTAGTCTTGGAGGGTCAAAGTCAAAAGTCAAGGTCACTGAAACAAAAAATTGGGGACCGATTTTTCACCCTATTTTTGCTCCATAACTCACTCAAAAATGATCGGATTTTAATGAAACTTGGTGGACATATGTAGAATAATCTTCCTCATTGTCCTCCCTGAAATAGTCCGTGTCCGTTGATAACGAGAGACATACGGACACTTATTCGTATTTTTTTAGGGCCGCATTTGATCAACGCTGGTTGGCGGAGGCATGCGCTCTACTGAGTGCTCCTCTATTTGATCACATTTTTGTAAGTTGTTCTTGTGTTTAAACAGGAATAAATGAAAGGAATTTGACGAAAAATGTCTACAATTTATTGTAATTTTCTTTATATTTGTTGGACTAAAACGTTTTGCTAACTTACGTTTTTTACAGGAAAAGTATAGACTGAGCAAAAAATATGGGCAAACTGCCTGATTAAACATGAAGTTATAAGTAAAAATGCTTGCATTAAGTCAAATCAAAACAGTCGTATTTAATTGTTGTTGTTTTATAAACTTAATTTATTAACAAGTTTGAAGTTATGGCTTTAAATATGTTATTATCACGTTTCAAAATGTTATTGATTCAATGGAAGTGTGGCACAAATAAGACAATGTGAGTCTAGCAACAGGATATATGGCGAAATGTCTTGCAAGACAAAGACTGGAATTGAAATAATACTTAAAACAACTGGCATTTTTTTAATGAAGTGCAAAAGAAATAAGATAATTCAAAAGTTCATAAAAGTGAATTGTGGCATCAGAAATATGAAAGTGGAGTATCAACTGAAGAAAACTTCATACTGAATATTGTGATTCGACAGAAAGGAAGTTTGATAGCCAAGAACCAAAGAAAAAAAAAGAGTATATCTTTGCCCCGAGCTTCTTTTGAAGGAATAAAAGTAAACTGGGCAGAATGGGAAAGAAATTCGTGAATAACAACACAGAAAAATATTGATAGATGTAAGATTACATTGGACAAAAAAACTTAAGACTTTATTGAAAACGAAGTGAACCAAGAACTTTGCAAACTGGATCCTTTACCAGAAAAGTACAATAATTTTGTTTAGAAAACTCTAGAGTTATGAATAAGTCTGAGTTAATACTAAACGATAAAAAGCTGGATGTTTTAGATGGAGATTTAAATTTCTCGTGTGGTCCAAAAACGTTTACAAAGAAGACATTGTAACTGAAACTGAAATTAACTTTAAAAAGATAAATGTTGACAAAGCACATATTGTTAGAAATGAATGTTTTGCTCTGTTGAATTATTTTAAACTTATAAATAATAACGAAAAGGATTTTGAAGAGTTGAAGGAACAATATGTGGTTATTTGCGAGGCCGATAAAGGGGGGAAAAACTGTAATTACTTATAAAAAATTACGATTCATAAATTGAAGAACTGTTGAAAGAAGGTCCGTACGAGAACATAAAGGTTAATCCTATAAATAAAATCGTGCAATGATTAAGGAAAAAGTTTAAAACTGTATAATTTTAACACCTCATGGAAAGCAAAGTTTAATTCCAAGTAACCTTATCTTATCTAAATTGCCCAGCATAGCCAGGTGGTTAGGGCGCTCGACTCTTAATTTGCGGGTTCGAATCCCCGTTACATCAAACACGCTCGCCATTTCAACCGTGGGGGCGTTATAGTGTGAGGGTCAATCCCACCATTCGTTGGTAAAAGAGTAGCCCAATAGTTGGCGGTGGGTGGTGATGACTAGCTGCCTCTCCTCTAGTCTTACACTGCTAAATTAGAGACGGCTAGCGCAGATAGCCCTCGTGTAGCATTGCGCGAAATTCATAACAAACCAAGCCAACTTATCTAAACTATATGATTTATCATAAGATTGGGGACAGTTTTAGACCTATTGTATTTAATATTATGAGCAAAATTCATATCGATCTTTTTTTTTTTAAGGAATAAAAATAAATATACAATTAAGAATTATTTGAAATTTGTTGAAAGAATTAAACGTGTAATACTAGATCAAAAAGATATATTAGTTTGTATGTTTGTTTATAATTAAGCATAAAGCTACACAATGGGTTATCCGTGCTCTACCCACCACGGGTATCAAAACCCGAATTTTAGCGTTATAAGTCCGCAGACATATCGCTGTACCACTGAGGGGCAGATATATTAGTGTCTTTTGATGTTGTTTCAACGTTCATCAAAGTACCTGTATAAAAAGGCATTACATGTTTTGAGAAGAATTTAAGAGAAAATAAGAATTCGGTTTTAGAAATAACAGATGTAATTAACCTTGTTGAAACATGTGTTAAAATTCATTTTTTTCAAATTATAAATAAAGTGTATAAACAGAATGAAGGCTTGGCTATGGATTCTCTTTTATCTCCGTTATTATATGATTTATTTATGGACAGTTTTGAAACTAGGTCATTAGAAAAAGCGGATAAAAAACCGGAAATTTGTTTGACATATGTTAATGACACATTTTCAATATGGCGGCATGGTAAAGAAGAATTAGCTGTTTTGCTAATAACTTTAATAACATTGATAATTCTATCAACTTTACATATGAAGTTGAGGAAAATGACTGTTTACATTTTCTGTATGTTTTAGTAAAAAATAAGGGAAAATTGATAAGTACTGTTTATCGAAAAGCATTCTCTGTAATGATGCCACCACATGAAAAATCGTGTCACAAAAAATCACTGCTTTTTGTTAATATGTGGATAGGATATTAAAATCATGTTATAACCAGAATGACTTTAATAATGACTTACTGTTAACTAAGTATATAGCCGTAAAAGGAGGTTTTAATCCTCATATTGTTGACAAAACTGTTAAAAAAATAAAAAAACAAGAACAAAATATTAAGTTAAAACCACTTAATGAAAAAAGTAAGGAAGAAGTTCTCGTACTGTCATTTATACCTGGTTTATCTTGTCAAATAACGAAAACATTTAGCAAACAAAGTAAGAAAGAAGTTATTGTACTGTCATTTATACCTGGTTTATCTTGTCAAGCAATGAAACATTTAGTAAACAAAGTAAGAAGAAAGTTCTCAAGTTGTCATTTATACCTGGTTTATCTTGTCAGATAACGAAAACATTTAATAAACAAAGTATAGAAGTAGTTCTTGTACTGTCATTTATACCTGGTTTATCGTGTCAAGCAATGAAAACATTTAGTAAACAAAGTAAGAAGAAAGTTCTCAAGTTGTCATTTATACCTGGTTTATCTTGTCAAGTTATGAAAACATTTAGTAAACAAAGTAAGAAAGAAGTTATTGTACTGTCATTTATACCTGGTTTATCTTGTCAAGTAACGAAAACATTTAGTAGACAAAGTAAGGAAGAAGTTCTTGTACTGTCATTTATACCTGGTTTATCTTGTCAAGTAACGAAAACATTTAGTAGACAAAGTAAGGAAGAAGTTCT
>NW_013666374.1:404981-406876 GCF_000517525.1 Limulus polyphemus | reverse complement strand
GGAGAAAGTTCTCAAGTTGTCATTTATACCTGGTTTATCTTGTCAAGTTATGAAAACATTTAGTAAACAAAGTAAGGAGAAAGTTCTTATACTGTCATTTATACCTGGTTTATCTTGACAAGTAATGAAAACATTTAGTAAACAAAGTAAAGATGAAGTTCTTGTACTGTCATTTATACCTGGTTTATCTTGTCAAGTAACGAAAACATTTAGTAAACAAAGTAAGGAAGAAGTTCTTGTACTGTCATTTATACCTGGTTTATCTTGTCAAGTAATGAAAACATTTAGTAAACAAAGTAAAGATGAAGTTCTTGTACTGTCATTTATACCTGGTTTATCTTGTCAAGCAATGAAAACATTTAGTAAACAAAGTTAATCAAATTCTGAATGTAACTAAGGATAAAACTGATTTAATGGGAAAATCTGATATATATATAAAATGCTATGTGAAAAAGTTTATATAGGACAAACTAGAAGAAATTTAAAATACAGAATGAATGAACACAAAAGAAATGTTAAAAACAATAATATTACTATCTCACCTTTAGCAGAACGTATTAATGAAATGGGAAAAAAACTGTTATTCTAGAATAACCTGATATGTTATTGGTAATAATATATGTGAATCTATTGATATAATTAAATATAAGAACAATAAGTTTAAAATATTAGATAAATGTGATAGACCCGACGTAACTGTCATTAGAAGATGGCGTGAAATTGTTTAATATGGAAATTTGTAAGTTGTACTAGGTGGATCTTTGTTGTAAGTGTATATATTACACTCTTGGGAATGACGCAGTAACGCGCGAAACATACTAGATAAAGGTGATAGACCTGACGTAAGTGTCATTAGAAGATGGCGTGAAATTATTTAATATGGAAATGTGTAAATTGTACTAGGTGGATCTTTGTTGTAAGTTTATATATTACACTCTTGGGAATGACGCAGGAACGCGCCGAAACATGTCGATGTTTGTTTGTTTGTTTTGAATTTCGCGCAAAGCTACACCAGGGCTATCTGCGCTAGCCGTCCCTAATTTAGCAGTGTAAGACTAGAGGGAAGGCAGCTAGTCATCACCACCCACCGCCAACTCTTGGGCTACTCTTTTACCAACGAATAGTGGGATTCACCGTCACATTATAACGCCCCCACGGCTGAAAGGGCGAGCATGTTTGGTGTGACGGGGGATTCGAACCCGCGACCCACAGATTGCGAGTCGAGCGCCCTAACCACTTGGCCATGCCGGGCCAGAAACACGTCGAGTGGATGAGATTGGAAACAGTCTCATTGGGTTGTTTTTATCCTGTTCAGTAAGTTATTCAGTATTTTATTGTATTTTTGAAACTGGAAACAGTCGTATTTTTATGAATATTCTGTATAATAAATTGTTGTTTTTAAAACAGAATTTTGACTTTGAGCATATACATAAGTGCCCTCCAAATATCAATATCAATGTTATTATATTGTTACGATAGCGGAAGTCACGCGAAGCTGGGAGCATGCGCGCTGGAGTTTCTAGAAGGATCATGACTTTCCTGGCAACTCTAGTTGGTTCGAGGCGCCCTCTGTTTTAGTATATAAGCCTGGCGAGAAAAAACAGCGCGATATAAGAGATAGAGAGATAGATTGAAGATAGAGATAATTGAGTCAAGCGAACAGTAGGCACCGTAAGTAAAATATGTGAATCACTGTGATTTATAGAAGGTATTAAGTGTATTACAAAGTTGTATCGAGAAAGAATAAACTAGTTTTAATTAAGAAAGGACTTGTATCGCTGAATGGAAAGCATTTATACCGGAAATTAAGGAAATTATCAAACGAGCAGAGACGTAACAAATTGGTGTCAGAGAGTGGGAACGAAAAAGAAAAAGAGATAGAAAACGAGAAGTGG
>NW_013666374.1:392462-403981 GCF_000517525.1 Limulus polyphemus | reverse complement strand
TGGAACTGTGGAGAGCAAGGACACACGAGGAGCCAGTGTAAGAAGAATATTACCAATAAGTCAGCTTTGGGAAACCAGTAGTGGTTGGTTCTGAGGGATGCCCACCAACCCCATCGTGAAAGTCCCAACAGCTAAGTGTAAAATGGCAAGTACACATAGTGTCTATTTGACAGGAAAGCTGGATGTCCAAAGGTGCAACTTTGTCATAGATTTTACATATCAGCAAAATCTATTGAGTATCAAGGTGCTGGATCACAAAGGAGTACCAGAAGCTGTACAGAAGCTTCGTGGCGTGATAGGACATTATGCAAGGTTGTGGGGACCAGTGTGGGTAACTATTGAGCTCATGGGTATGAAGAACAGACAGAAAGTATACTTGGCTAACATTGAAGACCAATGCATATTAGGATTGGACTATTTAATACCAAGGATGTGTGTAGTTAACTTCGACAAAATGATGATTAGAAACAATAAAGGCCAAAGTAGGGTTGGAATACTTACTACCAAAGAAGTGAGTAGTTAAGTTTGACCAAAGGCTAAATTCCAGTAAGTGTTGCTGCATCTGTTGATTTGCATGTCACAGCACTTAAGTTAACTACAGTACCCCCTATGTCAGAGAAGATAATATGGGGTAGAATAAAAGAACATCTCCAAGAAAGCCCAATGCTTGTGGAAGCAGTGGAAGACTCATCCAGGCCAGCAGATGTGAAGATTAGAAGGTCACTTGTGGCAGGTCATCAAGTAGTACTTATAACAGTGGCCAATTTCTCTAAATGTGAGCAGACACTTAAGGAAGGGGCATTGTTGGGTGTGTGCCAGGAGGTAGAGCCAGTCAATGTTAAAGCAAGAAATACAACCATAAAGAAAGGACGTCCTCTCCCAGAACATTTAACTGACCTCTATAAGAAGAGTATACTCCATTTCTCATTATCACAGGCTCTTCAGGTTAGGGAACTTTTGGCGAATTATGCAGACGTCTTTTCGAAAGCAGATCATGACCTCGGCTGCACAGACCTTCTGGAGCACAGAATAAACACAGGTAATCACCGTCCAAGAAAGATCCCTCCAAGAAGAATAGCTCTGGCAAAGCCAAGAGATGGAGAAGGTCATGGATGGTCTAATTAAGGAAGGGATAGTGAGAAATCAGATAGTCCCTAGTATATAAGCCTGGCGAGGAAAACCAGCGCGATATAAGAGATAGAGAGATAGATTGAAGATAGAGATAACTGAGTCAAGCGAACAGTAGGCACTGTAAGTAAAGTGTGTGAATCACTGTGATTTATAGCGTGTCTTATAAAAGGTGTTAAATGTATTATAAAGTTGTATCGAGAAAGAATAAACTAGTTTTAATTAAGAAAGGACTTGTATCGATGAACTTCCTCGGAAAGAATTTATACCGGAAATTAAGGAAATTATCAAACGAGCAGAGACGTAACAATATATAAATAGGTGCCCTCCGAATATCAATATCATTGTTATTATATGGCCACAAAGTAAGTCAGCCCAATTTTCCTACGCTATCAAATCTTGGTTTTTGGATCATGGAATCAAACGATTTCATGAGATCAAAGCAGAAAACGTTCTTCTTGTTGCTTTTTTATGTTAAGTTGGACCTAAGCGGTGCCTCCCCCCCCCCAGTGGCACAACGATATGTCTGAGGACTTACAACGCTAAATTGATTTATGATATTTAAATGCATTTTTTACGAATTTGCAAAACAGAAACAAATTACCGAAAATACGTTCAGACGGTTCACTGTAACTAGTTTTAGAGAAAACGAACGCGTCTTGTTTTTTTTCCGTGGATATAAGTCGATAAACCTTGGCAACAAGATGTCTGAGAGTACATTAAACCTATCGATGCTTACATTTTTGCAGCTTTGAAGCATGTCTTGTCCCATCTGGTTTCTCAGCTTATTTAAAATACGGTTCATGCCGCTGAAAGAACGCTCAACTCCAGCAGTCGAAACCGGCTCCACCATCAGGCATTCAGTTAATTCTTTAAGATTGTCGTAACTTCTTTCCACAAATCATGTACAACATTTTTATCTTGATCTTCTTGTTCCCTTGCAACGTACTTGAAAGAGCTCAAGTCAGCCCACACGACATCAGCATCCAGTCCATCAAAGGAGCTATATCCTCTCTCTTCACATCATCATATGTCAAACTGCACATTGACTGGACCGTTTGAAAGGAAGGGCATACGTTGACGAGGGAGACCGCTTGATCATTGAATCGGTGCTCCATTTGTTCAATCATAATGTCAAAAAATGTTTTAACGTTTTTGACTTTCTGGCTCATTTTCAAGAATCGGCCGCACACCAGAAGTCTTCGTTTTGAGATCTATGACAGCTATAGCAATATATTTTTCTTTCCTTAACTGGGCACACTGAGTCCCTGTATCTCTCAGACATGCTATCGTCGTCGCCACAAGCTGAGAAACTGACGACAGCCTCATCCAAATCTGTTAGGGAACAATAAAACTAGATTTATTCATTTCAAGCAAAAATACCAACAGCTAACGATGCTACATTTGCACCATCTTTGTGTAGGTGCTCACATGCCATCATAATTGAGCAGTAAGAAGTTAAGATGACATGAATTACTGAGCCAGCGTACTTCGGCCGATTGTTAGTTCAGGTTCTTGCAATGACCTCTGAACCTCGTGAACAGGTGCTCACGCTTTGATGACTTGTGGAATAGTGAATATATGTATTTGATGACATGAAGAACCCTCCTCACAGACATTGTTTTATTTCTTGCATTGGTTAATGCTAAATATGAAAGATGGGATCTACAAGTAAATCAAGGTTCAGGTGTTCGATGAAGTAACAGTAAATCTTGACTCATCGTCACAACTTTCATTCGGTTGTTAACATCTCTCTGTTAAAAACGGAATAAAAACAATGTTTGTAATAAAGACAAAATAATTAAATTATTTTAGGATGAATTTTTTGCAGAAGGGGCAAATTGCATTCCCTGGATTTAACACTGAACTGTTCCCTGTTCAGGTTTAGAACATTCCTGCAGAGTCAAGATCAACTCACAACAATAGAATACAAAAACTAATTTAGAAAAAATGGTTTCCAAGTAGGGTTGAGTTCAAATCCCACTTCTTTACTCAACATTCTTCTTTATTTTTTAAATACTTATGTCGATTCTCTTGCGGTGTGTTGATGGAAAAATTTGGGTTCTGTGATTATTTTTGATTGATCTAATTAATTTTGTGGTCAGTTGTAAAAACACGAACTGCTGAAGCCGATTTTTCAAATTTATTCGACGAAAGTAACCTTCATGTTCCTATACTCTAATTGAAAGAGAGAGATTTGTTTGACTAACATAAGCATAAGAATAAGAAATGGCATAAATACCATGTCTATAGTAGGCTTCCTCCTTTGTTAAATTTATGTGAAAGTTTGTTCACTGGCTTATAATTTCGTTTAATTTTATTCCGCTTTAATTTTTTTTTATACCAAGGAGTAGTAGGGTATCGCTAGAAAAGGAGTACTTCTTAACGTATCTGTAGTTATATGGTTCCCTTTGTTGCAAAGCTATTTAAATTTCTTGAATGTATTAGTTATTGAGTTCGGTTTTATTCCCTGAGAAATAGCAACATTTTCTAGATGGTTCAATTCATCATGAAAATTATAAATAATATTTAATGATAAAGACCAGGAGAGCAATTCGTCTTTCATTATTTGAATAAAGTAGCTTTAAGTAATACTCTGTTTCAATACCACTGTTTCTTTTCTTTCTTTTTTTTTTTTTTTTGTTTTGTTTTGTTTAAAACAAATGAAATCGTTGTACCAAAACTATCAGATCAGGCTGCAATCGGGTGATTCGTCTATAGTCTGGAGAAAGTGGCTAGCATCATCTGATTCTTTTTCCTGACTCAAAAAATTAAAAAAAAATCCATACATAGACAGAACTGCATATATCTTGATTGAAAGTGTTGATTTTAGTCATACATTTTGTTTTTAGTTTTGATGTATCAGTTGCTTGTGGGCAAAAGTAGTTTCATTAATTACTAGGTCAAAGTGTAGGAATAGATTTGACTGAAATGTTACACAGCAATGGCCTTGAGCTAGGCCTACTTAGTGATAAAGTTTAACCCTGGCGGTCAGAGATCATATTCTCGTATTTTCAGTAAAATATTTATATATATTCAAAAATAAGAACACCAATGGTCTCTTGAAATAAAACTGATTTGAATGTGCAAGTAGAAAAAGTCAATTTTAAGAAAAACGTGAAAATTTCGATGAAACTGGCTCAGTTTTCACACCTACTTGTTCTAAACTCGAGTTGAAAGAAGTTTATCGTTAGCAAAGCGATGTTGTTATTGGCGTACGGAATTATCAGTTTTATTATGGTAAGTGAGCCCTCGATAAAACCGATATAACGATACATCACTTATTCAATAATTTTTTGTTGAAGTTTAAGATTTTTTTTTTCGTATACAAACATAAAATGTTTAAGTGCAATTTACGAAATATCGAATAATATTTTAAAAGACATGGGAGGGTGACTATAAGTAAAAACAATAAAAGAAACTGACATAAGATTTCATCATCTTATTTACAATGAGCACAAAAAGTCAGTGTCTTTCAAAAGGTTTTGTCACTATTTATGAAGCTTGATCTGAAAATCATTAAAGATAGGCTTAAGTGTTACTGCTGTAGCTCATTCTGAAAACCATTAAATATTGGCTTAAGTATTACTGCTGTAGCTGAATCTGAAAACCATTAAAGATAGCCGTAAGTGTTGGTGCTTTTTTGCCAAGTACTTATGTTTATGCTTACCTAGTGTTGATAAACTGTGAATCGAAAAATAAAATGGTAACAGCAGTTAGTGCATTGCTGTAACGATAATAGTCACTATGTTACACGTTATCCTGTTCTACCAAAAGAGTCGTCTTGTAACGTACTATCGTACTAAAACTAGTCGTCATGTTACTTATAGTCCTGGCCCTGCATAACCAGGTGACTAGGGCGCTCGACTCGCAATCTGAGAGTCGCGGGTTCGAATCTCCGTCACACCAAACATGCTCGCCCTTTCAGCCGTCAATCCCACTATTCGTTGGTAAAAGAGTAGCCCAAAAGATGGCGGTGGGTGGTGATGGCTAGCTGCCTTCCCTCTAGTCTTATACTGCTAAATTAGGGATGGTTAGTGCAGATAGCCCTCGTGTAGCTTTGCGCGAAATTCAAAAAACAAACAAACAAACATACTCACAATCCTAGTAAAATGTCTTCGTATAACACAGTGTTCTATTAAAAATAGTCGTCTTGTAACGCACTGTCTTACTAAAGTATCCGTCTTGTAACGCACTGTCTTACTAAAGTATCCGTCTTGTAACGCACTGTCTTACTAAAGTATCCGTCTTGTAACGCACTGTCTTACTAAAGTATCCGTCTTGTAACGCACTGTCTTACTAAAGTATCCGTATTGTAACGCACTGTCTTACTAAAGTATCCGTCTTGTAACGCACTGTCTTACTAAAGTATCCGTTTGTAACGCATTTGTCTTACTAAAGTATCCGTCTTGTAACGCATTTGTCTTACTAAAGTATCCGTCTTGTAACGCATTGTCTTACTAAAGTATCCGTCTTGTAACGCACTGTCTTACTAAAGTATCCGTCTTCTAACGCACTGTCTTACTAAAGTATCCTTGTTTCTAATAATCCAGCTAATTAAGGTTATTAAAAGGAGAAATAAAACATGACCTATTACTGCAGGTCTTGTTTTATTTTTCCTTTCAACAATGAATAAAATTCTCCAATTTACACTGTAAACTTTAAACTCGCATATTTACGGCTATGGTATTTTGAACCTAAACTGTACCTTATGCAATCCATGTGCTAAACCCCCAAACTTCAGGTTACCTGTCCCCAAGGCATAGCTAGATATAGCACTGGTGGTGTTTAGCCCCAAGACTTTTAAATGTTTATTTATAAAGAAAATTTTACATAACCACTAATCTTGTTAGAAATTTCGATTCAAATAACCCGTACATGTAATTTTCAAGAACTGTGGATTTATCCGAGTTTATAATTATGGAAAGTACATATATTCTTAAGTACTTGCATCTAAGATGGTTAGACATTGGCCCATTACTATAATTTAGTAGCTAGGCCTTTGGTCCCTAATTTAGAATAGGAAACCACAGAGTGGGTGACGAATCAGAAACACTCACCGCCTAAACGGTTACTCTCAGTCAAATAGTGGAACTGACAAAGTGTGTTCAGCGGCATATCGCAGGCTCGAACCTTGTACCTTTCGTAAGCAGCCTGGCACACTAACCACTAGGCTATATCTATATCTCTCTAGTTAGGTGCAGTAATCATGAAACACATTGTCTTACTAAGTGTTATCATCGGATAATTAGCTCTCTGTCCAGATACTTGTCATAAGCGACTAACCGTCTGATCTGCAACTTGACTGGTTGGAACAGCAAATGTATGTATACCTTAGTTCTGTTAAGTATGTGACAAACTGGTTGGAACAGCAAATGTATGTATACCTTAGTTCTGTTAAGTATGTGACAAACTGGTTGGAACAGCAAATGTATGTATACCTTAGTTCTGTTAAGTATGTGACAAACTGGTTGGAACAGCAAATCTATGTATACCTTAGTTCTGTTAAGTATGTGACAAACTGGTTGGAACAGCAAATGTATGTTTTCCTTAGTTCTGTTAAGTATGTGACAAACTGGTTGGAACAGCAAATGTATGTATACCTTAGTTCTGTTAAGTATGTGACAAACTGGTTGGAACAGCAAATATATGTATACCTTAGTTCTGTTAAGTATGTGACAAACTGGTTGGAACAGCAAATATATGTATACCTTAGTTCTGTTAAGTATGTGACAAATTTTTACCTACGTCTCTTTAGATAAACGTAGAAATATTGTCAATATTTATAAACTACGTGATGTATGTTTTTTTTCATTTATTACAGTCGCAAATTATTAAAGGATTTTAGCATATTAATTGGATTTTTACAACACACCACATCTTGCTTTAAGATAATCAAAACGTTAATATCAATGTTGAATCGTTTTGAAGTGTCTAAGAAGGTGCCGGGAGGTTTGTTATGATTGAAAACTCACTGCAGCTGAAATTGACAGGTTTTAGCATTTGTCATTTCCTCGAATTCATGGTTCGATTTGAGATAGCGCCAAAATTTTTTTTTCAGATTGATCTTTTGAAAAGTTTTATTGCTATGACGCTTGTATGTGTATTTTTTTCTCTGTATGCCGAAAAAAGTTGTTTGACATGTAATTATTATGTGGTCATGATGGATTTGTGACCACACTAGATACGATATTTTCAAAGTTTGATACAAGACCAAGATCTGTATTAACGTCTGTGAATTGTTGTTGTTTTTGTGCCATTTCGAAATGTTTCTACCATATCTTGTTTGAGGTTTTTATAGCTATTCACCAACGAACGCGCATTGATTTAGAAAGTAACGAATTTATGATAATTCACTTAAACATTTTTTATATGCTGATATAAATAAAGAATTTGTATCAAAATAAGCCTTGTGATTACTGAATTATTTATGCATTCGTATATTCTCTAGGTTTTCTAAGTACACTCACAACAATATAAATATTATCTAAAAAACACGAATGCGTAATAAATCGAAAGCTTCAAGAAAATCAGTTTACTTATTTCTCCGGAAGGTGGCCAAAGACCACCTGGAGGGGGTCACCTGTTTTAACCAATTACACCATAATACAGTAATTTAGTCAGGAGGTACTAAAATGACTTAACATAAAATACAATTAATTTTGCAATTTTTACTGTCGTGACGTTAGTAAAACGTGCGCATGCCATGAATCACGAGAATAATTATGTGTTCTGTAAACTACAGCACAGCATGACATATAAAATTGAAAAGCAAGAAATAAAAATATGTGTTATTCTTAATATTGGATTTATTTACTCTTGAAACAGAACACTTTCGGTCACTCTGCAGAAGTACATCTAGTTAGCTATTCTTAAAGTTTTTTGTAAGTATTTTTAAATTATTGAATTTGGATTCAAATTTCTTAAATGACGTTATTATAATTTAGTATTTTTCATTATGTACTCACTGTGGTAATATTCCTGGAACTTTATTACTACTTATTCGCTACTGTGTTATTTATGTGTACATTTTCAGTCTTATATTTCATTAAAAGTCCGAACTCCATATATGTTTTCTTCACCTTCTAAAATTTAACGTATATTAATTATGGATTACTAACTAATAAAAACAACGTCTAGCTTCGTGATATCAGACTCGCAGTTAACTTGTAGCACTATTCAACCAGCACGAATATAGAATTTATTAAGGTATTTTAAACTTCTTTTATTATTTATGACGAAGCTACTAAGGCTATCTGCTGTCGTCTCTACTTTTGAATTATTGACTATTGGGAAGGCAGCCAATAAGCAGCAGCTTATCACCCATAATCCATGCGAAGGAATTTATTTTGTCTCTTACTAATACCCCCACAGCTCACAGTATGGAGAATATTTTGTAGTATTGCACGGATTCGAACCCTGTTTTCCAGCTCCGAAATCCAGAGTTTTAGCCATAAGGTCAATGCGCGACCCATTTTTTAAAGACTTTTCAAACGACGTATTTAAAAAAAACTATATGATGCGTGTGCTTCTGTTGTTTGTCTGTCTGTAAGAAGCACAGTATAGAAACATAAACGTTCGGTATGTGTAAAAAATCGATTCAATCTAACGAATTGGTTCAACATTTTATGAATTGACAATATTTACCACATTGATTATAAAGCGTTACCATTCGACACCTACATGGTTAACGGCGGCTTTCTCGGTATTTAAGAGACTGTCACTTGCATGATTTATCGCCCTGGATACTTCCTTTGGCTAAGTTCCAGTAACCAAGAGTTACTGGATTCATGCGTCTCAAAGAGAGAAAAACGCACGATCTTCCTGAGGATAAACGAAAGTTCAATCTAATGGAACTAATCATGTTGGCTAAAATGCCTAGTTTTGCTCCCTTTTTTGTGTGTTAATGCTGCCAGTATTCATACGAAAATACTTCTTATAATCAGAGTTATGGATTAAACTGAATGGCTCACAAAGGGTATAAGGATAAGATTAAAGACAAAGCATCCCAAGTTTAAAATTTTCAAATTGTCTGGCATGACGGGAGATTTAGAAGATTGTAGAAGATCAAGAAAGTTGGTCAAACAGGTAATTAGAACATCAAAAAGGATGTATGAAAACAGGATGGCTGAAAATGTACGAATAAATTAAGGGTAAACAAAATGTTAGGATAGGAGTATGACCCTTGAGAGATGATAAAGTTAGGCTAGTATCTGATGATTGTGAGATGGATGGGTTACTAAATTCTGCTTTTTCTTCAATTTTTACTAATGAAGATTTAAGCAATATTCCTCATCCTGAACAGTTGATAAATGGAAACGAGATCGAACAAGTTGACTGCGTTAATTCTGAGCCTGTTAAGACAAAATTGGGAAGTTTAAAGAATGATAAGACACCTGGGCCAGAAAATATTTTCCCTAGGGTGTTGAAGGAGGTTAAGGATTGGATACGTGAAGTTTGGAAGTTGGCTAATGTTACTCCTCTTTGCAAAGGAGGTGATAAAAGTTGTCCCAGTAATTGTATGCCTCTTGGTTTTTACATCAGTTGTGAGAAACATTTTTGAAAGTTTGATAAAAGCTGCTTTGCAAAGTTATTTAACAAAGTGTAGAATTTTATTGGATAGTCTCACTAAGGGAAAATGTTGCCTTACAAATCTTTTGACATTCTTTGAAAAGGTTATTGATTATGTAGATGATAGTAAGTGTGTAGATTTGAGGTAACTGGATTTTCAGAAAGAATTTAACAAAGTGCCACATAAAAGGCTTGTGAAAAAATATATATCTATAGGTGTAGGGGATAAAATAGTTAATTGGATAGAAAAGTGGATGGATGAAAGAAAACAAAGGGTTGTTATGAATGAGGTTCAATCAAATTGGATTAATGTCACAAGTGGGGTTCCTCAGAGCTCAGTCTTAGAACCTTTGCTCTTTTTGATTTACATCAATAACATAGATGAAAGGATACTCAACAAATTACTTAAATTTGCAGATGATATTAAGGTCTTGGGTGTAACTGGCTGTCAGGTTTTTACATATGTGTATAGGCCGGATTCTTTACACTGGTGTCTGTGGTTTGCTGGCGATAAATTTCAACAATAAACAAACAACACACAATCCACTTGTTTTAAAATAATGTATTAAAACAAGTTAAACGTATATACAATTTTTCATTACACAGTTAATCCCCACAGTTGTATCCAGAGCTTTAAATAATCATACCTTTTCGTCAAAGTCCACACAGGCTGGTTCAGTTACTTTAAAACACAACTGACAAGGTGAATTATTCTTCTCTGCTCTGTTATTACAATACAATCAGCGAAAAGTTCACTTATGTTATACTATTGTTACCGCAGTTGCACCAAGAGCTAAATAATTGTTTCTTTTCATCAAAAGTCCTCATGGATTGGTTCAATTACTTTAAAATACAATTGGCTAGACATTACACAGGCCTGCGATAGTTTGATTGTCTTGAAATTTTTACATGTTCTACAGTAATTCCTGTAGGCTGAATCCGAAAATGATATCCATTTTCCTCCATCACATACAGATTTTTCACAAAACGTCATAACGCAATACATAAAAGAAAGACCGCAAAACATAGTTTTGATACTAAAAGACGTAGATTTCACACACACAAAAATCAGGTTGAATGGTGATGCATGTTCGTTTGACATCAATGTTCTTCCCTTTTCTTCAGTTTATTTGTATTTTTGCTAACAAACATAATAATAAAAAAACGTTCACTGTGGTAAACTAAATAATAATTTGATCTAAAAAACAGTTGTTGTTTTTTCTTCCCGATTTGTAAAAAACCCTTTCGTGATAGAAAAAATAATAATATTATTTTCGAAATCTGCGTTGCTGAATTATAAAAAACTCCGTTATTAAAACCAAAACAAATTTATGAAGCTTAAATTTGCAGGCCTGTATTATTTTGTTCCACTCTGTTGTTACAATACAATCTGTAATCATTCACTTTAAAAGTCGCCACTATACACTCTTTATGGCTAAACACACAGTCTAGATCTATTTCACTATATCTCTCACTAACTTTGTCTTACTAACTAACGCATATTTATAAATAGCCAAGCTGGGGCCTAGACCATTTAGTGAGCTAGGCGATTAAATGACAAGTGACTTTTAACTATAATAAATACAAAGTAATGCATATCATACGGGTTATAATAATTTAAGTTATAAGTGTAATTTTAATGAGAGTAACCTTAACAGTGTTATGGAAGAAAATGGCCTTGCTGTGGTGGTTGATCAGTCTCTGAAGCCATCCAAACAGTGTGCTGTTGCTTGTGGTAGGATAAATAGGATTTTAAGTTGTATTTACAGAAATATTGAATACAGGTCTAAAGAGGTTATAATTTCATTGTATAGGTCACT